>NW_015386698.1:37244-50809 GCF_001527695.2 Protobothrops mucrosquamatus
AACTTGTGAAAAAGTATTTTTAGCATTCAGTTGGAATCTGCCTGCCTGTAACTTAAACTTAAAATTCTGTGGTGTCCTGCCCTCTAGAAAAATGGAGAAATGGAGAAAAAATGGAGATAAAAAATCTTCTTCTATATGATATTTGATAAGGGGTCTATCATATTCCCTATCTAGCTGTCTTTGCCCAAGGTTAAACAATCTTAATCTTTCAGTCTCTTTTGATAAGCCTTAATATGAAGTTCTTTGATTATTCTCAATGCCATTCTCTGTGCTTGTTCTAGTTTCTCTGAAATGTTCTTAAAGTGGGCTGTTCAGAATTGAATTCTAGATAATATCCATACTCTGCACCTGATTTTTATTTTCTAGATGAACTTTGCATTGCAGTTCATTCTTCTAATCCAGGTGTGTCCAACCTTTAGCCCTCAAGCAGCATGGGCCCTGAATAGCTAGTAATGTGGCCCCACAAAATCATAAACTTTTAACATTTTTATACATATATAAATATATTTATACATATAATACAGTATTATATATTTTATATGTGGCCCAAGACAATTCCTCTTCACTCAGTGTGGCCCAGGCAAGCCAAAAGGTTAGACACACCTGTTCTAACCCAATGTTTCTCAATCTCAACAACTTTAAAATGTGAATAAAAGACAAAAAGGAAATAAAATGCAGGAAATGAAAAGAAAAAAGATAAGAAATATAATGACTTCGAATTTTCTTTTCAACAAATAGTTGCAAACCTATAGTCTGTCCTCCCACTTAGGTATTATACAAATTCCTTCATTTAATCTATATCTTTATTAATTTTAAACCCATAAAACATCAATATCATTTCTTTTTTCAGTGAAAAGTCCATCTAAGGTTTCCAGTCTTTCAGAAAAGTTATCAATGTTTTTTTTTTCCTGGCCAGACAATCTAGTTTTGTCATTTCTGCAAGTTCTGACATTTTTACAATCCATCCTTCTACTATGGACACTTTGTTGTCACTGAGTGAATTTGTACTCAAAATTTCTTAGCTTTCTTACAAGTTCACCATGCACAATAAAATGTGCCTTCATCTTTTCTGCATTTTCAACACTGATTTGAAATATCTTTATACATTTTGATAATTTCTCTGGTATCATATACCAGCAACACATTATTTTATAAAAGTTTTCTCTTGAATGTTGATGCAGTGTAAATTTAATTTCAGTTATTCATGTTCTCTCCCACATGTCCATCTCTATGCTATATCCGAAATTAGCAGCCTTTTTTGTTGCACAATTGTTAACTTGTTCAGCTTCTGTTTCAAATCTTATACAAAGTGTATACATTTTGTATCTTTCAATTCCAGTTGTCTTTTATCTTATGAAATTAAACTTCCAAACTTCTGTAGTGTTGACTATTCTGGGAATTGAAGTCCACATATCTTAAATTTGCTGAGAATGAGAAGCACTGTGGCAAGCAGTTAAGGTGTTTTTGATTTGATGGATTAATGACTGTGTTTGCACAACTTGCTGGAGTTTAATTGTTTGTGGTTCACCATGTTAGTAGGAGCAATTAAATGTTATTTATGGTCAAAGATGAGCTATCCATTCTATCTATCTATCTATCTATCTATCTATCTATCTATCTATCTATCTATCTATCTATCTATCTATCTATCTATCATCTAGCTATCACTATTTATCTATCAAAAAATTAAAAGGAAGAAATACAAATTTCAAAAAATTAATTAAACTGAATGATGTTTGGCATGGGTTAGAATCAAGTGTGAAAAGGGTATATCAAAGACCTCTCCTTAATACTGAGAGCTATAGAACAAAACTTTGCAGACCTTCTGGAAATTAAAGGAAGAGCATAGAGAAGTACTTGGACTACCTTGGAAAGGTTTGTCACTTGGACTATTTCTTAATCTCTTTCTGTTTCTCATATCTGCAAAGCAAGAGAAGAAGAGGACTATACAGTAAGCAGCAAAGTGGATGAACTCAGTTATAGTGGTAATGAGTACATCACTGGAAGATCAGAAAAAGTAGGTTAAGGACAGACAGATTGTTATGGAGAAAAATCTAAGTATTTGCTAGGAGTTGACACTGACATGATGGCATATAAGCAATCAATCAACAAATTAGTATTGTATGTATTGCACAGAGTCAGGAATTGGTACAAAGCTTAACACAGGGGATGTTGCTTTGTCACCAACTTTCCTCAATTAGAGACATTTTCCCTTGTGTTGTTTTGTGGGACAATTGGCTAAAAAAGGCATATTTTAGTATTAGCATTTAGGCTTATATACTACCCCATAGTGCATTACAGCACTCTCTGGATGGTTTACAATGTAGAAGCATTATTTGCATGTTGCCCCCAACAATCAGGGTCCTCATTTTACAGACCTCTGAAGGATGGAAAGCTCAGTCCATCTTGAGCCCTGTCAGTTGTGGGCTAGGTTGGTTAAGAATCTATTTGATCTCCCACTCACTGCAGATATCTGGGTAGTTGAAGTCTCCCATTACTACTATAGTATGCTTCCTACATAACATTTGTTAACTGTTTGGCAAAGAGTCCATCTATTTCTTCTGATTGGTTGGGTGGCCTGTAGTATACCCCTATGGCAATGTCACTTTTCACCCCTTTTATATTGACCCATATACATTCTGGAGGGCTTTTATCTTTGATCATGTAGTATTCTCTTACATATAGTGCAACTCCTCCTCCTCTTTTCGTAATTCTGTTTCTTTTGAACAATTTGTATCCATCCCTCAGTCCATTCCAGTCATGGGTTTCGTCCCACCAGGTTTCTGTAATGCCAACTATGTCATAACCACCCTCATGTACTATTGCTTCTAGTTCACCCTGTTTGTTCCCCAAGCTTTGAGCATTAGTAAATAAACATTTAAGACTTTTATGCCTGTCTGTTGGTATGTTTCCTGGATGTCCTGATTGCTGTTTGATTCTTTTTCTTTTTTCTCATCACTCCCTACCTCTTTGTTTGATTTGTTTTCTTGGGATTTATGATTGGTTTTGTGTTTTAGAGATTCTAAAGATTGGTCATCCTTCCCCCTCAATTTTAGTTTAAAGCCCTTCTAATGAGTTGGGCCAGTCTTTTTCTAAGTACATTTTTCCCTGTTTTTGTGAGGTGCAGCCCAAGAGTTCTTTGCATAGGAAATGCAGCCCATGTAAAATGGCAGTTACCTGTAGCTGTCTCATTTTTCTTACAGAATAAGAGTACGAACATTTTTGCAGCAGGGTGTAATCAGGTCTCTTAACAATTCACATAATAGGCAGGGCCTTGAATCTGAGAGAGAAAAAGTTCCTTTTCACAAACGTATGCTATGTGATTGGGATTTTATACTTATGGGCAGTCCTTGACGTATGACCATAACTGAGCCTAGCAATTATGGTCAAAATCATGGTGGTCATAAAGCGGGTCATCATGTGAGTGACCTGATTTTACAGTCTTTTTTTGTGGCAGTCATTAAGCAAACTCATTATTTGCCATGGGTGGGGTTTTTTTTTTGCTGAAAACTGAAAATAAATTCTAGTTTTTGGTAAAATGTCAGAGTTATGTAATTGCAGGATGCTGCTGACAACTGTAAATATGGGCTGGCTGTTGGGCACCAAAAATGTATATGTATGTATGTGTGTGTGTGTATGTATATGGATAATATTAAAACAAAAACTGTTTAATACAAAAGCTAAAGCTAAGCTTTCATCGGCCAACACTGCCAACATCATCAGAGCATAACACAAGATTGCTGGGAGTCCTTTTTATACTGCCGGACGGCTCTGCGCCCGGCTTCTCGATCTAGTCATTGGTCCATCCGTTTTCTCTACTTGGTTTGTTCTTAAAGGGCACACGTCTCTTGCTGTGTTGGTATCTTCCGAGGTTGCTATTTTCTTTTTCTTGGGCAACCTCGGAAGATATCAACACAGCAAGAGACGTGTGCCCTTTAAGAACAAACCAAGTAGAGAAAACGGATGGACCGATGACTAGATCGAGAAGCCAGGTGCAGAGCCGTCCGGCAGTATAAAAAGGACTCCCAGCAATCTTGTGTTATGCTCTGATGATGTTGGCAGTGTTGGCCGACGAAAGCTTAGCTTTAGCTTTTGTATTAAACATTTTTTGTTTTAATATTATCCTGGTGCTCGGACTATTTTATTTTTATACACAAACTAGAGAAAAAACTGAATTGAAGGGACCACAAAACAAGCTTCTCACGTAATAGGGTTGTGCTTTCTAGAGATCAGCATCAAAGCCAGATTTCTTTATCTGTGTTAAAGACTTTTTCAAAAGCAAGCAGTATCAAATCACGGACTGGAAGTCAGAGCCTGACTCTAAGAATTTGAATGACGTTGAAAGCTCTCAGATCTTTTTAGAGATGGCTCTCATTATCTCTGGTTTTCTTAGTCATGGTTCTTCTTCACATGGTGCCTAAAAGAGACTTCAAGATATGCAATGCTTTTGCATGTCCACATTTTTTCTCTTGCTGTCTTAACCTTTGCACAAAATGGCAGATTGGCTCTTGTGCACCTGTGCCATATGGATCTTTTTTAATAGTCTCACAATCTGTGGTGTCACTTGCAGTGCTAATTAGACAAGAGCAGAATCACTTTGAATGAAAAGAGCCACCTAGGCTTACAAATCTGCAAACTGTATTGCAGGTGGCTAACCTTATCTTTAAAGTTGTTTATAGTGGCAGGAATGCAATTACTGTTTCTGCTGTTAACAGAATGTAAGATGGTTTGGGCAATCTGATGAGCCCTTTCAGTAACAGCTTTATTTCGTCTTTCCACATGGCAGAAGATTGGGAAATGACTCCCAATTATTTAAATATCCCAATTTGCTCAGGATACATGCCATTTATCTTCTAGTAATTATGGCGGCTTTTTTTTTTTTTTTTTTTTTNTAAGTAACTTAATCACTGGGTATTTATATGCTATGTGACCTTTGGTGTTATGTTAAGGCTTAATATAATTTTCTTATACTACAGATTTAGAAAGACTACCAGGTACTTCCATGGGGGAGGGGGGTTTATAAAAAAGTCAATATGACTGCCATGGTTGCACAATTGTGTACGTGATGTACATAAAAATACTTCAATTGTGGTTTTGGTGACTATTATTTTGACACTTTTGACTCCTCTGAAAAGACACCAGCATAATATGTATTTCTGATTTTGATATAGAACATGTATGTGAACAAAGCAGCAGCTACTCTTCTTAATCTGAGTTTATTAAGTGAATCCTGCAACAAATTGTGGTAGGGACCAAAAAAGAAATGCTTTCCATTTTGACCTCACAGTCTTCCCCCCCGACCCCAATCTACTAGATTGAGCCTTCTCCCTATGAGCAAGTAAGAAAGGTGGTTGCATGTGTCAGAATGGGAATTTATCTCTCTGCTTCTGATTGAATCAAATCTGAAATGAGGTGCATGTGAACTGTTCCTGTTTGTATAGGACAAGGAAAAAGCACATGGTAGATTAAACCAAAGTATACCATGGTGGTTCAAATTAAAACTGCAGAGGTTGGTGGGTGGAGGGAGAGGAAGACTAGGATTTTGAGATCAGGAAGATTTTGCTGAAGGATTTGATTAAGTCCACAATTTGAACTCAGCTCATCTACAGATGCTTACCTTATTCTGATATCTTCAGGATTTTGCACTGCCCCAGTACATTTCTTGGCTTTCCAAAATGTCCCTAAAATAATACTTTAAAATCATATATGTGCTGTGAAAAACTGCTTTCAACATGCACGTCACCATTTCTTTTTTTAAAAATGTAGGTTAAAGCATAAATGGAATGGCAGAGAATGAATGAACTGACAGAGGGTGAAAACTGACAGCGATTGGATTCCAATTTTTCCCATTTACCCAAAGGTTGCCTCTTCTGCTCTGTCCAATGGAGCACTGTGGGCTATGTCTAAGAAGCAAGATAAATATTAGTTCAGTGAAGGCAACGGATTGTCAAGGTGCTGTGGAACACTAGCTCTGATCAGTCCTAACCAGTATGGCCTATGCTGAGGGACAATCAGAATTAACAGGATAATAGAATAATAGAATTGGAAGGGTCCTTGGAGGTCTTCTAACCAGGGGTCCCCAACCCCTGGTCTGTGGACTGGTACCAGGCTGTGGCATGCCAGCAACTGGTCCGCACAAACAAGCAAAGCCCCATCCGCGGGATGCAGGCAGCACACAAAACCATGTCCCTCCGGTCCACCGAAAAACTTCTCTCCACGGAACCGGTCCCTGGTGCCCAAAAGGTTGGGGACCTTTGTTCTAGTCCAACCACTGCTCAAGCAGGAGACCCTATACCATTCTAGACAAGTGCTGTCCAGTCTCTTCTTAAAACCCTCCAGTGATGGAGCACCCACAACTTCTGAAGGCAAGCTGTTCCACTGGTTGGTTGCTCTCACTGTTAGGAAATTTCTCCTTAATTCCAGTTTGCTTCTCTCCTTGATTAGTTTCTATCCATTGTTTCTTGTCTTGCCTTCAGGTGCTTTGGAAAATGAGTCTGAAGGATCACATAATGTCTTTCCTTGGTATTTCCATTGGATGGAAACTTCTTCATGAAGACCCTAGTACAACTAGTACCTGTAAAAGGAAGGTACTAACTGTGTTTATTCAGCACACCTGGATACTCATTTTGTTATGTCCTGGGCCTGTGATTGGCAGAGCAGGTGCTGGAAGCTGCAGAGAGACCCAGGCAGACCACGTGGCTGCCCGGGCCAAGCCTGTCTCCAGCCTATTGTGCATGCGCAAGGCAGGAAAGATACATGCATTGATTGGTTGATGGTGCTCCCTGCAAGGGGGTATAAAAGGGATCTGCGCCATTTTGTGTTGTTCTGTTGAAAATTGAATAAAGAAGCAACTGTTGTTACTCCTGCCTCGCCCCAATGCTTTACCAACGCACAGAACAGAACACATTTCCTATTGCTTCCTCTATTTATCCTGCACATTTCCTTCCATTAATGTCCTCCAATCTCCTTATTCCTGTTTCCCTGTCTTTCTTTTCTATCCCTATCCAGTCTGGTCTTGATATGAAATCTCTTAGCTTCTTCTTTCTGTTGAATCATATAACCTTTGCCAAATCTGTGTTTGAAAAAAATGTTCAAATAAACTACCCAAGAATGTTTGCATGAGCAAGGGTCCTCTAAGTTCACTTTGAAGTCTGCTTGAGTTGAATTGTGGCTGCATTTGCTTAATATGATTAGCTTAGCTGTTGAATCAACCAATTTTCTCATCTTGCACAATAGATCGCACCACAAGCTAACCAAATGGACTAGATTCAGACAAGATTCTAAACTACCTGCTTACAAAGGAGCAAAACTAATATTGTTTAGCTGTTAGGTTTGATAACTTGAAACTTTGATAATTTGAAACAATGGATAAATTGTACATTGTTCAGAGCCCCTTTATGAGTTTGTTTGACATATATGTAAACAAACTAACCCACTAAACAAACTGACTGATTGACTGATTGACTGATCTGGCTAAGTTAGGTAACCATAGGCAGTAAAGAACTGGTTTCAATTTTATCAGAACTTCCGAAGCCAAATTGAACTATTGTAATTTAGCAGCCACTGAAGCTTTTTCAGTTTGCAGCATCAGGTTTGATGAGCTTATACAAGGCAGTAAACTTGGGTACTGCTCTCCAAGAATCATGGGTAATTTTGAATGTCTTATTTTAACTTGTTTTGTACTTCTAAAGATGACTGGTACTTATTGGCATGATTATTGTCTCAGAAAGGTCAACATCTGACTTTTTGCAACATGTTTTCCTCAAGCCTAAAATGAGTATTCAGAAACTTGTTCTCTCATTAAAAAAAAGAAAAAGAAAATCCATCATCCCCTTGAAATAGCAAGGAGACAGATGCTCAAAATTGGGACCAAAGAACCGTAGCAAAAAACTTCTACTGTTTTCCTACCTTCTTTATTATTTCTATTTTATTCTGTCCTTCCAAAGAGATCAGTGCAATACTTGTAGGCCTCCCCTTTCATCCTCCAATTAACCTTGCAAGGATGTTAGGTTTTCCAAATTAAATGAAAAAAAATATTCTAACAACAAATACTGTCTTCAACTTCTTGAGACAGTGATGGTGAACCTTTTAGAGACCGAGTGCCCAAACTGCAACCCAAACCCCACTTATTTATCGTCGGGTGCTGGTGGACGTGGCCCACTGGGTGAGTGTGGTCACTGGGTGGGCATGGCCACTGGGTGGGCATGGCTGCAGTGGTCATGGCAAACTGGGTGGGTGTGGCCAGGGTGGCTGTGGCCACCTCGATGTTGCTCGTGGGGACAGTGGCAGGTGGGACGGTGGGCAGGCTTGTCCTGTGGGGTGAGGTGAGGCAGGGGGCAGGGCAGGGGTGACATTGCTGCAGGGCAAGGCAAGGCGAGGTAGGGGCCGGAGCGACTGATGCCTGACAACATCAGTCCCCGCACACAGTGAGCACATGGGGGCCAACTCTGTCCATCAGCAGCCACAGCCTGCTGACCCCTCGACCGGTGCACTCTGGGGCTCTGCAGCCTGCTGCGAATACCGGGCCAACCCTCCAGCAGCAGGCGGAGTAGGGGAGGGGGGATCCGGTATACCGGTTCCTTACCGGTTCTGCCTGGCTTGTTCTGCAGCCTCATGGCAGTGGCATTGGTTGCAATGCATGAGGCGGCAAATGCCCGGTTTGGGCACGACATGGCTGTTTGCTGCTGGCCGTGGCCATATGCCACCTCACGCATTGCACCCAATGCCGCTGCCATGAGGCCACGGAACAAGCCGAGTGGAGGTAAGGAACTGGTATACCAGTTTCTTACCACCACCTGGCTTGTTAAGTGGCCTCATGGCAGCGGCATTGGGCAGGAGGCGGCAAATGGCCGGCTTTAATGTGATGCAGTTGTTTGCTGCATCACGTATTGTGCCCAATGCTGCTGCAATGCGGCTTGGCCGAAAGTGGTCATGGAACAAGTGGGGCAGGTTCCCCCTCACCTGCCCATTCAGCTACAGAGAAGACAACTTTGCAGCTCTGTCTACAGAGCCACCAAAGCAGCAGGTGGAGTGCCGGAGGCTCGGGGAGGGAGGGCCATTGGCAAGAGCAATGTGGTGGAGCGGAAAGCGGCCTCAGAACAAGTGGGGCAGGTAAGGAAAGAAATCCTTGCTCCCCCCAGAAATTGCCTTTCTTTCCTTACCTGACTCCCAGCCCTGTGCCGTTTCTCCTTTGCGATCTGCCACCACTGTGTGCAAGGAAACAAAGGAAAGTTTTTTGGGGGGAAAAGGTCAATCAATCAATTCCAACTTCTCGTGAAAGATTGTGAAGTTGGAAAGTAGATCACAACCTACTACTTGATAAGATAGAAAAATGTGGGTTAGACAGCATCACCACCAGATGGATTCGTAGCTGGCTGATTGGCAGTACTCAGTGTGTGGTCCTCAATAGAACTGCATCTAGATGGAGGGAAGCATGAAGTGAGGTGCCCCAGGGCTCTGTTCTGGGCCCAGTGCTCTTCAACATCTTCATCAATCATTTGGATGAGGGGATACATGGGGAACTCATCAAATTTGCAGATGACATCAAGCTGGCAGGAATAGCCAACACTCTAGAAGACAGGCTTAAGATACAGGAGGATCTAACAAAATAAAATTCAATGGTGAAAAAAATAAGGTTCTACATTTAGGCAAGAAAAACCAAATGCACAGGTACAGTATAGGTGGTACCTTGCTCAATAGTAGTAACTGTGAGAGGGATCTCGGGAGTCCCAGTGAACCATCACTTAAATATGAGCCAGAAGTGTGCTGCAGCTGTCAAAAGAGCCAACACAGTGCTAGGCTGTATTAACAGAGGTATAGAATCAAGATCACGTGAAGTGTTAATACCACTTCATAACGTCTTGGTAAGGCCACACTTGGAATACTGCATCCAGTTTTGGTCACCACAATGTAAAAAATATGTTGAGACTCTAGAAAGAGTACAGAGAAGAGCAACAAAGATGATTAGGGGACTGGAGGCTAAAACATATACGGAACGGTTGCTGGAATTGGGTATGTCTAGTTTAATGAAGAGAAGGACAAGGGGCGACATGTTAGCAGTGTTCCAATATTTCAGGGGCTGCCATAAAGAAGAGTGGGTCAACCTATTCTCCAAAGTGTCTGAAGGCAGGACAAGAAGCAATGGATGGAAACTAACCAAAGAGAGAAGCAACCTAGAACTAAGGAGAAATTTCCTGGCAGAACAATTAATCAGTGGAACAACCTGCCTCCAGAAATTGTGAATGCTCCAACAGTGGAAGTTTTAAAGAAGAGATTGAAGTGGTATAGGGCAGCCATCCCCAACCCCCACTACTGGGCCACGGCATGCCAGCAACTGGTCCACACAAACAAGCAAAGCCCCATCCACGGGATGCAGGCAGCACACAAAACTACACACCCTCCGGTCCTATACCTCTGGTATAGGGTTTCCTGCCTGAGCAGGGTGTTGGACTAGGAGACCTCCAAGGTCCTTTCCAACTCTATATTATTATTATTATTATTATTATTATTATTATTATTATTATTATTATTATTATTATTATTATTATCGTCATCGTCATCGTCATTGTCATCGTCATCATATCATTATCATTATTTATTTATTTATTTATTTATTTATTTATTTATTTATTTATTTTCAGAGCTGTTGTAACTTTGAATGGTTGCTAAACAAATGGCTGTAAGTCACCTGTATTTATATTCTGTGAATATTACTCTTTCTCTTTCTCTCTGTCTGTCTCAAAACTCTTTAAATGAGGATTTTAAATTACTCTTTCATTCAATTGTTCTTCTTCCTGTATTCATTATATGCATGAAACAATCTTGCTGAAAGATGACACCAAGATGAGACATAGCCAATCACGTCTTACTGTCTGGGGCAAAAGGAGGGGATTTTAAAGAGTGGGCGAACATTCTTTTACTTGGAGTACTGAATAATCATTTGAAAAATGAAACTTTGTCATCAGCATTGAAGATCTTTCAAGATAATATTAAAAGCTTCTGTCTTCAGCACTCCCCATTCCCCCACCCCATTCACATTTTATTTTTCTCCTTAAATCATAATGTTTCATTGAAAACTTGGAAAGCATCAATCAAATTCTTTCAGAGTATTCATTCCCTTAGATGAGCAGTAAATGGATTTTGAGGAACATCTGGTTCAATCTGAGAGCTGCCCATCAATCCAGAATCCAAGACATAATTTCCCATTAAATTCTCTCACCAGGCATCTGCCGTCTACCCCACCTTGTTTAGAAATGAAAAGAAAGGAAGACAGCAAATAATCAGATTGCTAATGGTGCTTGATGGCTAAAAGTAGAGGGGGAAGCATTCAAGCAAAGGAAGTCTTGGCTGCTTTCAAGCAACCTCCAGATTTTTAAGGGGCCTGAGACCTTTGGGATTCAGGTGAGTTTATCTGAGAGTTAATCATGCACAGAATCACAGTATGGTAGGATTGGGGAAAAAGCCAGGGCTGGATTTGCAGTATGCAGGATGATGCTCCCCAATCCCTCTATGTATATACATCTTTATGGCAGATAAGGTATTATTGTACAAAAGGAAAATGGCCTTCTGGCACCTGATGTAGAACAATGAAAATCGAAGTTGTCGTCATCTTTATTATTTGTTTGCTTTTATTTGTAGCAATAGCACTAAGCAACAGCAATTAGACTTAAATACCACTTAGCGGTAGCACTTAGACTTATATACTGGTATATAAGCTCTCTCTCTAAGGCAGACATGTCAAACTCGCGACGTCACGTGACGTCGCACAACGTATCGGGACGGTTTTGCCATTGCCGGCAATGGGGTGGGTGTGGCTTCCGGATGATGTGTCCAGCCCGCAGGCCGGCAGTTTGACACCCCTGCTCTAAGGAGTTTACAATGTCAGCATATTGCCCTCAGCAATCTGGGTCCTCATTCCAACCTTGGAAGGATGGAAGGCTGAGTCAATCTTGAACCAGTCAGGATTGAACTCCTGGCAGTTGGCAGAATTAGCCTGCAATACTGCATTCTAACCACTGCGCCACGATGGCTTTTTCATGCACATAGGTAGTCCTCAACTTACAACTGTTTGTTTAATGACAGTTCAAAGTTACAATGGCCTCTGACAAAGTGACTTACAGTACAAGCTATATACCTACTCAGGATTGTCATAACGCCTCCCCAGTCACGTGATCACAATTGGGTGCTTGGTTGCAGTGTCCTGATCTGTGATCATCTTTTATGAACATTTTTGCCTATTTCTGGGGGAGGGGAAAGCCCATTGGGGAAAAAAATTGTCATAAAAATTGTCATAGAATTGGGTCTGACCTCTTATGGCTGCAACAACTTACAATAGAAATTCTGGTCCCAATTGTCATTGTAAGTCAAGAACTATCCATATTTAATGAATAAGAATAGAAGACAAAAATAAGAAGAAAGACAGCAAAAGAAAAACAAAAATTATATACATACACATACATACATACTCGTACATACATACATACAGTCATACCTCGGCACTCTACTGCTTCAAAATGTTTTGAATTCAGTATTCGACCATTTTGAAGCAGAAATTTTGTCTTCGCGCTCATCTTTCCCCTGGTAGTCAACATTCAAGGAAGAACTTGCCAATGTCAGTTGCCTCGTGACTTGCTATTTCTTCCACGTAAAACAGAGGGTCATGTGGTTTTCTTGGTACCTGTCAGTTTTAGTATTCGGCGCATCTTCTGGAATGAATTACCGATAAGGACTGAGGTACCACTATATAAGGGATCCTCATACATGTATACTGTATATATTTTACACAGTGATGTCAGTATACACTGGGGTCATAAATTTATTTTTCCAAATTTGGATAACTCTCAATGATAAGTGGGGTGCAAATTATTTTTTTTATCCATTTTTATTGTTCAGCCATCAATTTGTGTGAATGTCAGCCCTATGAGGTATAACAGATGAAACAGACTCTATAGGAAGACTAGACCCATACTTTATAGAGAGGATACAGTAACAAAATCTTGCAAATCTGCCTGTGTTTTTCCTCCCATCCTTCTAAAATCCCAGGAAGTGATGGGGTGTCAGTCTAAATTTCTTTCTAATTCCTTTTGTCTCCCCTTGGCTCAAGGCATTGTTCCCCACCTGTTGTTAGCACCTGTTGTTGTTGTTTTAAGGGTTCTGGATGGTTTCTACAAGATCTCCATGGTTCCCTACACCAAACAGAACATGTAGTTATGTTGCTGTTGTTTTTATGACCTTTGTAACCACTGTTGCACAAAAAATCCTTGCAGAGGATTGTCTGCTCCAATGGGGCTCTTCATATGATTGACAAATCGTTTCCTAGTCACTCTTTCTGCATGTATTCAGCCATCTTTCCATTTCATGCTGTTTTCAGTGTTGTGTCCTTTGTATTCCCCCCCCTTAATCCCCTATGCATATCCTGATCACCCATTAAGGGTGATTGCCCTTCACCATTGATCGCCCATTAAGGGTGATTGCCCTTCTCCATCTGCACACAGTTTCATGCCCGTTGCTGGTTGGCTAACTAGCAACAGGGTCTTGCCAGCCAATAGGAACTGTGTGATTACAAG
>NW_015386698.1:54172-65702 GCF_001527695.2 Protobothrops mucrosquamatus
CATGCCCGTTGCTGGTTGGCTAACTAGCAACAGGGTCTTGCCAGCCAATAGGAACTGTGTGATTACAAGCCAGGGGAATCCCATAAAAGAGGGCTCCCCTGGCCCAGAGAGCCAGTCCGGATTTACTTGATGCCTTGCCAATAAACCGAGAGCTGACTGTCACTCGACTCGTGTCTTACTGCCTGCGCGATCTAACATTCAGAGTGATCTGCAATTAAGAAGGGAACTGATATAAAACATTCATTCATTTTTGTTTGCCATTTTCCTGATACTGAAATGCAGGTTGCATTTGCTCATGGTTAACCTCACTATGAATGAAACTTTTACATGAACCATAAACTAGTCAAATGCACACTGTTACAGTACATCTCCCAAAAAATTATTACAATTTAGCTGACCTAGCTAAGCATGCTGTATGAAAACAGGTATAATTTTAAAACAATGAAATCAGCACAACTCTGTATTTTACTCCCCATCTCCAAAACTGGAAAAAGGAATCAGAAAATCTCATCCTCGCCCACATTGATAATAGGATTATAACTGTTTTGCAAATTCACACCAGATGTACTTTTTGTCCTTACCAAAAATGATTTCTAGAAGGCTAAAATCATGTTGGCAGTGACCATACAAGAAATCTAGTTCAGTCCCCTGCTCATGCAGGTTCCAGCACCGCATCTCTAACAGATGACCATCCAATCTTTGCTTAAAGATATCACAGAAAAACCAACCACTTTCTGTGGCAGCCTATTCCAATGTATTTGATATGTAACCCATACCTCCTTTCTTTTAGTTTTAACGCACTGTTTATGGTCTCACTCTCTGGGAAAATAGAGAATAAGTCCATTCCCTCTTCTGTATGATAACCCTTCAGGTATTTGAAGATTGATACAACTCCTCTCAATTGCCTTTTCTACAGATCAAATACATCCAACAAATTCTTTACCTATTCCTGTTAGAGCTTGATTATTAGATGCTTCACCATCTTGACAGTGGACCTCTATGTCCCATTTTTCGTTGTCTATGACTATGACTATGCTGTCCAATATTGGACCCAGTACCCCAAATGCACTGATCAAGGCAGAATAGAATGGCACAATTAGTTCCTATGATCTGGGCTTCATGGTCTTATTAATGCACCCCAAGATAGTTGTATCACACTACTGGCTTATATTTAATGTTGGTTGACAAGATTACACAGATCCCTTCAACATGCACAATTGCCAAGCCATGTCTCTCCATCCTATATGTATTTATGACTTACATTTTTCCTACAGAGATGCAGAACTTTCATTTCTTTCTATTAAATTTCATCTTATTAATTTCAGCCCACTATTCCAACTTGCATAATTTTTTTTTAATCTTCCATTTCTCAAAAACATTAGCCATGCCTAACAGTTTTGTGTCATCAGCAACTATTCAATACTTCCCTTGAAACTGAAGTGGAGCCATTAATGAACACTCTTTTGATAAGTCATTCAGCCAACTGTGGGATCATCTAACAACAGTGTCATCCACCCCATATTTTACTAGCTTATGATGAAGAATATTCTTACACTGTCAAAGGCTTAGCTAAGGTCCAAGTACAATACACGTCTGGTGTTCTACTTGTGTTTTATTAAGTTAATATTGTTATCAAAGGATGGGTTTAATAAGGTTGGTGTAGTGCTACAACAAACCCATAGAAGTACATGTTAATTGTACATGCTTATGAAAGAGCTTGAGGCATCAGACTAGAAGTTCATGAATTCTGGTGTGGAAGTAAAGCCAGCTGAGTGACCTTGAGCCAGTCACTTTCACTCAGCCTTAGGAAAGAGGCAATGGCAAACTGCTTCTGAAAAATCTTGCCAATAAAACTGCAGAGACTTGTCCAGGCAGTCTCTGAGAACTGGACAAGATTGAAGAGAAGAGAAGAAAAAAAAATCCAAAATCTGACACATATGTTACTTGATAATCTGTTTAAAGATCTCAATTGGCACAAACATCAAACTGATAATCTGTAATTTCTCAGGCCCTCCTCCTTCCATTTTTGTAGATGGGGATGACATTTGTTTTCTTTCAATCTCCTAAAGCCTCATCAATCCTGCAAAAGGTCTCAAAATGTTCACCACATTCTCCTTGGATCTATTTTCTCTTTGGCTTTCCTTTTGTTTCTAACATATTGGCTGTATTTTTGTTGTAGGCATGTTTATTTAAAGCATGTAAATATGGTCATCTGGCCCTGGTTCATCTCCCATTTGGATTATTGCAATGTGCTCTATTTGGGACTACCCTTGAAAAGTGTCCAAAAGTCAGCTGCTACAGACTGCAGCTGTGAGGGCAATTTTGGGCACCCAAAGAAGGCTCATGAAACACCTCTGCTGCACAAGCTGCCTTGGGTGCTAGTCTGTTTCTGGGCTCAATTCAAGGTGTTAGTTATAACCTTTAAAGCCCTTCATGGCATGGGACCAGGTTACCTACAGAACCATCTTTGTACTATTATATCAGCCCGTCCCACCAGTCAGGTATGGAAAGTATGTTGTGGACAACATCAGCCAAAGAATTACAACTGGTCCAGGAAGAGAGCTTTCTGTGCCCTTGTCCTTACCTGTGAAACATTCTCCCCCCCACAAAGGTGAGGTGGGCCCAGTGGTGGGATTCAGCCAGTTTGCACCAGTTCAGCAGAACGGGTAGCTAATTTTTTGTTGCCCAGGCCCAGAATGTACTTCTGGAAGGGGCATCCACACAGAGAACCGGTTGTTCACATATTTGAATCCCACCACTTAGCGGGCCCCTACTTTCCTGGCCTTCTGGAAATTTGTGAAAACATGGCTCTGTCGCTTGCTTGGGGTGAACAAAGAGCATGCAGCCACGTGATTATTCCTGTACTCAGTTCTGGGAAGTCCGGGGGGGGGGAGGGGAGAAGGGGTTTAGGGGATAGAAATTATAAAATTGATGTATTTATATATTATAGGTAAATAATGAAATTGTATTAAAAAGAGGAGATGCTCGGCTGGTACCCCAAACTGCACTCGATGAGGTGGTTAAGAAGGGAGATGGGATGTAGGGAGGTGGAAAGGAGGAAAGAGGAGAGGTTGTGGGTTTAGGGGGAGGAAGGAAGAGGAAAGTGAATGAGGGTGGAGGCAAGGCGGGGACTGCCGAGCGTCTCCAAAAATGTATTGAGTAGGATTATCTTTTTTGCTTGTGTTTTAAGTAAATGCATCATATTTGTATTGTTTGTTGTTTAATTTGAAAAATTAATAAAAATTTTATATATATATAAAAAAAGAGCATGCAGCCATGGGGCTGTTTTGTTCCCTGAAAGCCCTCCCCCTGCCTTTTAATTAATTTTAAACATCACTTGCATCTTTTATATACAATTTCTATATTTTTAATATTTTATTAGTATACCGCCTGGAGTCCCTCTGGGAGAAAGATGGGCAGTTTTAAAATTTGATAAATAAATAAAATGCCTTTAATTACAGGCATATACGCTGTCCCATTAAAACTATTTCCAAGCAGCATACAGTGCTAAAATCTGTAATTTATCTCTCTCAAGACTTGCCTGCAGCATGCCTTTTTTGAGCCTTAGGCTTTCTGCCAGAGTTCCTACAGTTTCTGGAGACTGCCTTGCATTGTTCAGTTGCTTTCCTTTCTTGCCTTAGAGACTTCTTTCTATGAAAAAGAATGAGGGACCATTTATTTTGTATTTTTAAGCAAACTCACTGATTTCTCATTTCATAGACTAGGTGGCTGTGAACACAGCTGTCCCTCAGTTTTTATAATTTTCTGAATTTTATAATGTACTTCTCATCCCAACAGGCATATAAGAATGTGTTCCTATGAAAATGACTACAAAATGTATATTCCATACAATGCATATAAAATAAGGCCAGATTCATACATATTTCACTAGGCTGGGGAAGGAACTAGCAGCGGGATTCATATATCTTGCTGCTAGATTTCTTATGGATCAATGTGTGGTCCTAACATAGCATGCTTGATTAATTAATTAATAACTCAATGCATTTTCAAAAATCTAAGAATGGCCACATAATAATCAGGTTGTTTGTTTGAAAGCAATCCCTGTGTAGTCTATTCTAAGAGGCTAAAACATATGAAGAACAGTTGCAGGAATTGGGTATGTCTAGTTTAATGAAAAAAAAAAGACTAGGGTGACATGATAGCAGTGTTCCAATATCTAAGGGGTTGCCACAAAGAAGACGGAGTCTAGTTATTCTCCAAAGCACCTGAAGGCAGGACAAGAAGCAATGGATGGAAACTAATAAAGGAGAGAAGCAACCTAGAACTAAGGAGAAATTTCCTGACAGTTAGAACAATTAATTAGTGGAACGACTTGCCTCCAGAAGTTGTGGAGGTTTTTAAGGAGAGATTGGACAGCCATTTGTCTGAAATTGTATAGAGTTTCCTGCCTGAGCAGGGGGTTGGACTAGAAGATCTCCAAAGTCTTTTCCAATTCTATTATTCTGTTATTCAGTTGTTGCAACATAGCCATCTGATATATATCACACTGATTTCATATGTATATCATGAGATCACTGTGCAAGTACTTGAAGTACTTTATTTGCATTAGTTGCTTCCTGATGTCATAGAATATAAATGGCATCACTTCCATGATGACATCATGAAACATAAGACTCACTTGCCCTTTCTGCAGACTCCTGTAGATTTCACTGTAGCATGTGTGCGTTTCTCATCTCCAGACAGAGGATTCCAGACAATTGATTTCTAGTAATTATGCTGTTGAACCTTGGAAAGAGCTAAGAGGCCCTAAATAAAAGGGATCAGATCTATGCAGAGACTCCATGACTTCTTGGCTTATGAGGATGGTAAAAACAACTTGTCCTCTTCACTGATGTCTGCTAGGGGACTTTGAGAAGTCGTGAACATTTAGGAGAGACTAGCAACTACCCTGTGTCCATTTGTTAGGCAGATGGTGTCATTTTCTGAAACAGGCACCTTTCCAGCATCAGCTGGACCGAAAACAGTGCTTCCCTTAAGACATTAAATGACCATCAAAGAGCAATGGCATCTGGCTAGCGAATGGGTCTCCTCAGAGTCAGAACAATGACTGAGAAAGGTTGATGATTTTCCTCTCCCATTGACAGATTTTTCCAGTGCCAACTTATTGGGATTGCTTCTGTGGTGTTGTTTGTTTGTTTTGATTAATGGCAATCCTGCCAGTAGGCTAGCATCATGCCAAGGATAAAGCTGTAGATCTCACCTACAGGGGATTAGCTGACAGGCTCTGTACCAATAACAGGAAAAAAAACCCCAAGCATATGCTTAGTGCTTGGGCCATCGTGACCCTGTGCAAACTGTCAACTTATTAGTCAAAATGGAGGTCTATCTGAAACAATGTTCATTAACAGGGCTGTGCAATACTTTCCTCCTGAAAAGAAAAGGGTGCTTCAGAGAATGCAGAGGTACTCATGAAGACCTAACCATCACTCCTTACATCAGATGAATCTTTTGTTGGTATGTACGTACATACTGTATGCATGTATGTATGTACGTATGTATGTATAGGTAGTCCTTGATTTCCAACCAAAATTGAGCCCAAAATTTCTGTTGCTAAGAGAGACAGTTGTGAATTTTGCTCCATTTTATGACTTTTCTTGCCACAGTTGTTAAGTGAATCACTGCAGTTGATGACATAGTAATAAGGTTGTTAAGTGAATCTGGCTTCCCAATTGACTTTGGTTGTCAGAAGGTTGCAAATCACATACCCCCATGATACTGCAACCATCATAAATATGAGTCAATTGCCAAGTGTCTGAATTTTGATCACATGATCATGGGGATGCTACAATGGTCGTAAGTGTGGAAAATGGTCATAAATCATTTTTTCCAGTGACATTGTAACTTTGAACAGTCACTAAGTGAACTGTTTTTAGTCAAGGACTACTTGTATTCCTTCCTTCCTTCCTTCCTTCCTTCCTTCCTTCCTTCCTTCCTTCCTTCCTTCCTTCCTTCCTTCCTTCCTTCCTTCCTTCCTTCCTTCCTTCCTTCCTCTTCTATAGCCACCCAACTCAATAAAGTGACTCTGGCTGGCTTACAATTCTAAAGTTATATAACAATTAAAAATATTAAAACTATAAAAACACCCACAAAATAAATAAGTACAAACTTGTTGCATTGCAGCTGTGCAAAACTCTGGGAAGTGATGCAGCTGCTTTAAGGAGTTGGGTAAGGTGCAATAGAAAGATCCCTGAGCATCTTTTTGCCTCCAGATACAAGTGCTGTGCAGCTCTCTTCTCTATGTAGTGATTGATTCCTAAAAATCTTTCCTAACATGGTTGAGATATCAGAGATGCAACAGGTAAGGAATCAATTGGTTTCTTGATTCTTCTACCTTGTGTAATGCAATTTAAAGGGCTGAAGATACAAATTAATGTAAGGACAGTGCTTTTAAAAATGACTAATACATTCAAGTGCATTTTGACATGTGAGAAAGTTTAACATTAACAAGTTGCTTCTCATTTTAGACAGTGTTTGGACATTACAGGGAAGAACTGTGTTGATCTATAGTATCACAAAATCAGGAGAAAGCTGATGCCATGGGGTTAAAGGTTCTAGGACCTTTCGACTCCTTTTGCCTGCCTCCTTTGCCTTGAGCCTCCTGCCTCAGCCCATTTAGAGCCAGCTTTCCTCCTCCACTGGCCCTTCGGCCTGGCCCTTTCACCAAGGCACCTTTTGTCCATGGACTTTCACTGCATGGGACAAATTGCCACCGGCCAATCAAGTGGCAGGCAGAAGTCATGGTGCTACAGGGGCAGTGTGTGATGGGTGATCTCAGGGGCTGGGGGGGGGGCAGTGTGCGATGCAAGATTTTTTTGAAAAAAGTACTGTGGCTGCTCCACAAATTTTGGGGCCTTGCAGTTCTGTCACCAGGACCGGAGGGAGGATGCTGGTGGTGGGAGTAGCAGCCACCGGGGCCCCTGGGGGGGCAGAATGGACGAATGTGTTTGGGGGACCAAGAAGGGAGGGAGGGGTGCCTCAAGGCGGCTTCACAAAGACAGCTTGGCTTGCAACTCAAATGAAAGAGGAGAGGAGGAGCAAGGCCAGTGTGGCTTCTGCAATTGTGTGTGGGGGGGAGGCCTGGGTGTGTGTGCAGGCAAATGGCAGAGCCAGTGTGGCTTCTGCAATTGTGGAGGGGCCTGGGGGGTGCGCAGGCGAATGGCAGGGCCGGCACAGCTTCTGCAATTGGGGGTTGGGGGTTGGGGGAGGTGTGGCCTCCCCATAGGCCCTGTGATCACCCATCACCCATTGCACACTGCCCTGCAGCACCATGGCTTCTGCCTGCCACCCAATTGGCTTATGGCTATTTGACCTGTGCAGCCAAAGGCCGGGGTCAAAAGGAGCCTTGGCGAAAGGACTGGGTCTCAGGGCACGCGGCGGAGGGCCAGGGGCCCATTGGCTAGGGAGAATGGCCTGAGGAGGGCCAGTGGAGGAGGAAAGCTGGCTCTAAATGGGCTGAGGTGGGAGGCTCGAGGCAAAGGAGGCACGGCCAAGGGTCCATTCCTAAACGTCCCATTCCGGGGTAAAATCTGTTGGTGAGAAAAGATGCTAGAAAGCACCTTCTGATTTTTAGCACCAACAAAGCTACTGTGGTTGCACTAGATACACCCCCCCCCCACACACAAACTTTCAAATTGTGTTGGAGAAGACTCTTGAGAATCCTGCAAGGAGGTCAAATCAGTCAATCCTAAAAGAAATCAATCCTGACTGTTCAAATAGTTTGGCCACCAAATGAGAAGAGGGGACTTGCTGGAAAAGTCCCTGATGTTGGGAAAGATCGAAGGCCAAAGAAGGAGGAGGTGGCAGAGGATAAGATGGTTAGACGGTGTCATTGATGTAATGAATATGAATTTGGGCAAAATCCAGGAGACAGTGGAGGACCGGGGAGCCTGGAGTGCTATGGTCCATGGGGTCATGAAGAGTCAGACACTAATTAATGACTGAACAACAAATATAAAGTATGCATCCTTTTACATGTGTTTTTGTGGTCATCTTTTTTTGTCTAGGGTATAAATACATAATTAAATAATAGAGGAGTAGTATATTTCCCAGTTTCATGTAAATAAAATCAAAGCTCCCAACTATGCTTAGGATTTGATCCTGCTCAGCTAATAATAGCTCTGGAGCTGGGACTGCAAGATGTCAACTAACCCTCAGGCTGTGAACACACTACAAACTGAGCTGGGATCAAGTAAAGATCTAGTAGATGCATTTAAAAAACATGCTACCATTTGTCTGAATGCTTTGATTTACAATACAGATTAAGAAGACCATCCTGTGTTTTGACTTAGAGCTACCTTTGCATACTTATTTCAGTTAATGGCCAAGGCGAGTTTTTAGGAGCAATGTAGTGTGGAGTTTCTTAGCCATTACATTATCCACATGATTAGTAGTTCTCCCGAATCATATGGAGGTATATATTTCATTTTATAATTTGTTGTCTAACTGTTTTCCCTTGAGTGAACACTAATTACCTAGAATTAAGCAGAGGCGAATGAAAACATTGTTCTCTTGAGAGTCTCATCTCCTCCTCTTCTGCTTTTCTCTTATCTCATTCCAAACAGTTGCTCTTTAGATATGCTTGCCCAATACTTGGGAACACTCTGATAAACTCATAGGTTTGGAAGGCACTTCAGAGGTCCTACTTGGTGCATGATCTGCTAAACATTTTGGACAAATGACAGACTCTGTTTGAAGCCCTCCAAGGCAGCAGAACATATCACTTCATGAGGACATCAACTTATTATACAAGTTGATTTTCTTACCATCACAAATTCCTCCCAATATTGACCCCAAATCTACTTTGCTTCAATTTTATCTCTTGGATCAAATCCTGCCCTCAGGGGCAACTAAGAATTTTTTTTTTGTCTCCTTCATATGACAATCCTTTAGATATCTGAAGAGTGTTATTATATCTTCTTCAGTTTTCTCCTCTGCACCTAAACAGACCCAGTTCCTTAATCATTCCTCATAGGGCTCTGTTTCCACTTCCCTTATCTTCTTGGTAGCTGTCCTCTAACCTTGCTCTAGTTTTTCAATATCCTGTTTAGACTGTGGTACCAGAATTAACCATATCCAAGTGAACCTTGCCCAAAGCAGATTAGAATGGGACAATTATTTTCTATGATCTGAATGTTTTGCTTCAGATCCCAAATATATCCCAAGATAATATTTGCCTTTTACATAATTGTTCCATCCTGTTATTGCTAGTTTTTTTTTATAAAAAAAATTCCTAGAATCCTTGATCCATAAAATGGTGGTATTGGGTTTTGTTTTTGAAGAAGAACAAACTTCTCCATTTCCATTTGACTTGATTTGATTTTATACTGATAGCCTCTCACAGAACTCCATCAAGTTCTTCCAAAATTCTAGAATTCTGTGGAACATGCTCTGTATTAGAATCCTGTACTAGAACACTCAGATCCTTTTCATGTGAATTGTCTGCTAAGCTGGGCTTCCTCCATTCTATACAGATAGTCTTCGACTTAGGATCACAATTGGGACCAGAATTTTCATTGCTATACAAGGTGGTTGTTAAGTGCGTGATGTCTGATTTGATGACCTTTTTTTGCCGTGATTGTTAAGCAAATTGCTGCAGTTTTTAAGTGAATCATGTACTCATTAAGGGGAAGCTTTGATTGTTGGAAACCAGCTGGGAAAAACACAAATGGTGACCACATGACCTGAGATACTGCAACTGTTGTAAATACATGCCGGTTGCCAAGCCCCTGAATTTTGATTACAAGACCATTGGGGTGTTGTGATGGTCATAAGCAGAAGGACCAGCTTTTAAAAAATGCTGTTGCAATTTACAACAGTCGCTAAATAAATGGTTGCAAGTCAAGGACTACCTGTACATGGACCTTTCATTTCCTCAGTCCAAATGCAGGATTTTTATATTTCACGTTCCTGTGTATCAGTCCAATGTTCATGCAGTTTAGATCTTTTAAAATCTTACCTTAATGCTCTAAGGTATTAACTCTTCATCCTTTTTTGTGTTATCTATATACTTATATCATCCCTTCAGTCCAGGTCATGAATTAAAAAGGTGGAACAGCCCTGGCCCCTGGACAGAAGACTCTATTCAGTACTACTCTCTAGCCTGATAGGAGCCATTAAAAGCTCTTATCTGGCTACAGTCCTTAAGCCAACTATAAATCCATATAATAGTTATATCACCCAACCCATCATTTATCATTTCAAGAATGAAGCTATCATGAGAGATGTTGTTGAATGCTCTGGCTGTATTCACACAATATGCTGCAACTTAAACCTGGTTAACCAAACATAATGGTTGTCTCCAGTGCTTTTTTTTTTTTTTAAAAGGTGCCAGAACTCACACATGTCATATAACCCGCCTTGCCTACCCTACAAGGTTCCATCCAAAAAAGGTGCCGGAACTCCGTTCTGGGCGTTCTATGAGAAAAAAAGCCCTGGTTGTCTCCATATAACCATCTGTTTCTCAATAAAACCATATTATGATTTAACATCATGGTCCAGTTCATACAACATGTATTGGGTTCTACAACAGGCGGAATCATCTGAATCATCTGTGAGGGGTAGGAATGGAAAATGAGTATGCATGCTAGGGCCTGTCATCGCATATGAGATGCATATTAAAAAGGGATGTGGCTTTGGTTTTGCAATTAAGGCTACCATTCTGACCTTTTTGACATGATTCCCTGCCCTGAACAGATGCTCTGGATATAGCAGTTCAATATTTTGTTTTGAGCATTGGAGGTGATACTTGGGGACATATCAAAAACAAGGTGGATTTGTCTTCATTGGTCATTTTGCTTTGATACAGGTAGATTTTCCCCTGGTGAGCAATGCAAAACCTGAAAAATGGCATAGCTGCTCTGATCTGTTAAATAAAACCTGCCTTGCAGATCTATTCTAGAGATACCACTTATAACACCTCATTTAAACCTTGCATAGCTCTGGAAACAACATAACCTTGCTGTACCTTCCACTAACCTGTTTTGCAAGCCTGAATCACTTCTGTTACTGTATAGTAGGCTTGAAGAAAACACTGCTGTGTTTGTTAATTCAAAGCACTCCGGCTCAAAGTTGCCAGTTCTTGCCCTAATTTTTCATCAGTAGTTTTATTTGGAGGCTGACTTTCTCTTGACCTTCGACATATCCTTAACCTACTCTCATCCATAATTTTCCTTGATGTATCACTTGGACTTCAGTAAGGCATTTGATAAAGTAGATCACAACCTACTACTCGATAAAATAGAAAAATGTGGGGTAGACAGCATCACCACCAGATGGATTTGTAGCTAGCTGACTGGCCGTACTCAGCGTGTAGTCCTCAATGGAACCGCATCTACATGGAGGGAAGTTTGTAGTGGGGTGCCCCAGGGCTCTGTTCTAGGCCCAGTGCTCTTCAACATCTTCATCAATGATTTGGACGAGGGGATAGATGGGGAACTCATCAAATTTGCGGATGACACCAAGCTGGCAGGAATAGCCAACACTCCAGAAGACAGGCTTAAGATACAGGAGG
>NW_015386698.1:69187-80569 GCF_001527695.2 Protobothrops mucrosquamatus
GCTCTATGGAAACAGAGGCTACTGGTGTTGTTTATTTGTTTCTTTGCAAAATGCCTTCTATGTGGATTAGTGCTACTTCACTGGAACAATTTGGCAGGGGAGAGTGTTTAGGGGGAAAAATAGATAAGTGATGTCAAAAAATGAATTGGCACTCTGCAAAGCCAGAGAATTATGGACCTGGAAGCTGACCATGTAGACCAAACCCTATTTCAACACTACTGGTATCTGAAGGGAGGTTGGGGGGTGAGGTGAGCAAACTGGTGAAAGTAATTTTGTGACATTGTGATGTAAGCCTCTTTTCTAAGTGCATTGTGACAGTGCTCATCTACCTGAAAAGGGAATGACTTGCAATGTCATGCCCAAAGCTGTTTCCATCATTTTGACGAAACTGTTCAGTGCCAAAATGCAAATTCAAGTATTCCAGTCAGGTGACCATCCAACTTTCACTGGAACACAGTGAAAGTCCACAAACTCTTTGGTGCTGGCCTTAACTCTAGAAGGAGGAGACTCCTGCATGGTGTGCTGGCCCATGAATTGTTTTTTTTTTCAGAGCTAAACGTATCTGGTTCCTTCACTCTTTTCAAAGGACTTAGTTTTTAGTCACCTGATCATCCTTGTTATCCTTTTCCAAATCTGCTGCAAATAATTTGAATCCTATTTAAAGTATGCACTCAGAATAGGATATAATGCTCAGGAAGGGGTGTGTGATGAGTGTAGAATAAAGCAAAACAATTACTTCTCTGATTGAAAATTATACCTCTGTTGGCTGCAGCCTAATTGAATTTGCCTCCTTTGCAGTCGTATTCAGATTCTACAATGATGTTGATTTAGGAATAACAGAGAAAGTCAGGTTTCAAGTGGTTATGAATATACCACATGATAGCATACCAGCCTCTTATCAAAAGAAGCAACAGAGTGAACTGTTTCTTGTTGCCCCAAAGACTGGTTTTTAGATCATTATGCCCAGTGGATAGGAGAAAATTACGCAGAAGCATTCAAATATCTATTTGAGGGTCTTACACGGGCTACTTATCATCTGCACCTGCAGGGAGAATGTCAGAAGGGGCAAGATGATGGTTGTGGCATCACGATCCAACCTCACTGCTACAAAAGGGGTGAGACTTTGATCATAATGCCACACCTCCCATCTTGCCTCTTTTGAACCCCCTGTGGATGCTGCACCACTGAAGGTTTAGTCTGAAGATGTGATTTCTGTTGCATCTGTATTGGGGTAGAGGAAATAAATCAATGCGTCCCCTTTGCTTCCTAATATGAAAGCCAGCCAGGCTGGTTTCATATTGGCCATTGAATTTTTTTTCAGAACTTGGGTGCATGGAATCTTTGGCTCACAGAATTAGATGGGACTATTCAGGCCCCCAAGTCCAACCCCTGCTTCGTGTAAGAACATGGCTGTCCAATTTTTCTCTGACCACATTCAGAAGAAAGGCACCAACCACTTCTTAACCGGTTCCATTGTTGTGCCACAGCTAAAAGTCTATGGAGATTCTCAGTCATCCGTCATGGTTGTCCCAAAGGTACTTTTTCAGGAGGCAACTGGACTTTCTTGTTTTTCTTTGAAGATGTTTCACTTCTCACCCAAGAAGCTTCTTCAGTTCTGACTGGATAGTCAGCTAAAATGTTTTTTTTCTAATGTTTTTTTTTCTATATCTGTTGTGTAAATCTCTTGTTTCAATCTATTATAGTTGAGTGGCTCTGATTGAGCACATGGGAGGCCCTGATCTAGAAGGCTATTTTTCTTCTGTTATTAACATTTGGTTAATTTGTGGCTATGATAGTGGGAGTGTAAAATTTTGGTTTTCAAATGGGGTTGGGATTACTGTCCTCAGGTTATTAATAGTTATACTAAAAAATTACATTTCCCCTCTATACAGCTTAGTGATTGGGAGAAAATTGGTGGTAGCATCATGAGCCCACTGAATCAATGCCTCCTGGAAGAGGAGGAGAATTCAGACGAATAAGAGAATAACAGAGTTGGAAGTGACTTTGGAAGTCTTGAGCTAGAGAAAGTCCAATCCCTAGCTCAAGCAAGAGACCCTATAATATTTCACTCAAATGGCTGTCCAGTCTCTTCTTAAAATTCTTCATTGATGGAGGGCTCATAACTTATGGAGGCAAGTTGTTCCACTGATTAATTGTTCTCACTGTCAGAAAATTTCTCCTTAGTTCTAGGTTGGTTCTTTCCTTGATAAGTTTTCATCCATTACTTTTTGTCCTGCCTTCAGGTGCTTTGGAGAATAGGTTGACCCTCTCTTCAACCTAGGAAGGTTGTGAACTGCAGGCTACCTCTTATCCATGGAATCGTAATATTTTACAGTCCTGTATCCCAAAATTTGAAACAGGCCAACCAGTCTCCATGTCCACAAAAATGCCATTGCTAAAGTTACCAGATCTGGTCTGCAAAAATCCAGATGACCACAAGATGTTTTCTGCCAGGATTTTTTTTTGCAGAGCATGTCTGTTAGCTCTACTCTCACTGCTTCCTTGGAAACTTAAACAGAACACTTCAGAGGAACAGTCTCCAAGTTGGCTTCCTGGGAGTAATGTTTTCCTCAAGGGATAGTGACATCTCTTAGAGACCTAGCAGCTAAGGAGAAATAGCTGAGGTTCAACTGCTCCCTCTATAAAAGCTTCTTCTCAGAAAAACACTTTTAACAAGCTAGAGAACGTTTATATATTTCAGTGACTTCAGGAGAGGTGTTCCCCTGTGCTCCAAGAGTTCCAGGAGAATATCAAAAGGTGATCTGCACACTTCCCCCCTCCCCAATGTGTTCTAAGAGGTTATGAAATGATCTGCAAGCCTTTGATGTGGTTGGAACGAGTAATGCTGTGCTGACAACAGCAGGTGAAAAAGTTCAGAAACTGCCTCAGGATGTAACGTTGCCATGTTTAGCATGCAGGAAAAGAAATAGATGTAGTTATGAGTGCCGAATAGGACAGGATTTCTTCAAAGCAGATCTTGTCTTTCATTTTATTTCCTATGAATACTTTATCAGATGGAGATGGGTATTGCTGAAGCTGAAAGCAAGACTGCCTGAACCATTTTGTGGCATGCTCTGCTTTGTCTTCATGCAACTTTCTTGTCAGGTTTTGAGTGCAAAGTCTCCCCCTCCCAGTCCAAGGAGCCAGTCCAAGATACAAACATGAGGCTGCTAGAAGTTTTCCTAAAGCACTGTGTGCAATTAACACATTAATCATTCTTTAACTAGAATGCATTGATATTTTTAGGGCTCTGCAATACTTTAGGTTTGATTACAAAAAGATGATCTGAACAGAGAGAGGCAAGAACATAGCGTCTCTCTGTAATTCTTTGATGCAGACCTATTCTTTTTTTCAGAATGATGCAGCTGTCCTGTGATCTCAGAAGAAGAAACCTGCGAGGCATTGGAGAAGAGAGCTGCTGTTGCCAATGATGCCAGAATCAGCAGCCACCTATGTGCAAAAGCAGCAGGATGTTTAGGTGTGCTCAAGAAAGGGGAAGGGCTTGTAAAACTCAAGAGAATGCATGGGAGAGAAAGAGGAGAAGGCTTCTGATGGGGAAGGGTACCCCAGGGAGCACTCCAGGTGATTCAGAGAATAGCACTTTATGGATACAATAGCAGCCAAGCCCAAGGTAGCATGGATGCTGTCAAGATTAGGAAGCTGCAGCATGCCAAGTTCTTCTCTGTTTGTTTGGTTTTTTAAAAACATTTTCTAGTTAGGGATATCTGGTCATAGTAACAAATGAAGTTCTGGGTGCTCTCTGAGCTTGGTTGTTTGCTTGCAGATGTTTCATTGCTCAACATTATCCATGCCAGGGAATGTGGGATTTGCGGCCTTTGTATATGCAATAGCATGACCTGCCAGCTTTGCTGGGGGCATGGTTTTCTCCTTGATAGTTCCTTGATTAGAGTATGGTTTTCTGCCTGATCATTTGTCTGGTGTTGATCCCTGCTTATCTGAGTGTGGGCTGCTATGGTCAAGTCTTTTTGTTTCCTTCCTGGTTTTTTAATTCCATCCAAGAAATAAAAGAGGAAGGCAAAAGAAAACCTGATGCCAAACATTTCAGGAAGACCTGAAGAAACATCTTAAATGGAAGGGTGCAGAGACTGTAGCTGTGGATCAAGAACTGTGCAGTATGCTTGTAACCCAATGTGCTTAGCATAGGAAGTGAATAATATAAGAAATATAACAAATAATTATTTCATGAATTATACTTTAAATATCCTTTTCTAAAACAGTCATCCAGGTATGGTTATCCCAAAAATGCTTTTTCAAAAGGGCAACTGAACTGAAGAAACTTCTTGGATGAGAAGCAAAACATCTTCAAGGGGGAAAAAAAAGACCAGTTGCCTTTTGGAAAAGCACCTTTGGGAACCGAAGTGTACTTAGTATTGGAGCAACAGAGGCCAACTGTTCTGCCATAATAGGAATGGTTAGGGTTTTGAAAGAGTAGCTGTAATGAACCACAAGTTTGTCAGCCACATGCCCACCTTATTCACTAATTTACCCTTGGTGATTAGCTTAGAATTCAGTAGTAATGGTTGCAATTCCTTAGCAACAACATTTGTACAATATGGGATGCTTGGTCAGTGTTAACTACAATGATTTACATTTGTGCCTGTGATTTAGCATGTGATATGAAGCCTGGTCATTTGGTTACTTTATGAGACAATGTGACCTGCAGATCTCTCAAATGGATGGAGTATGGAGCTTCAACGTGACATGCGAAGCTAGAAAATTGGTAAAATCTGTTTGTGAACACAACTAGTGAAGCATAACCTAATGTGGGTTGAGTTAGCAAAAAACATCAAACTGAAATATAATGAGCCAGTGTGCTATTCTGTGCAGATTTTTTTTTTGTAAAAAATCAGTCTTGGCAAACAGTGTTTTTATTATAAAACTTTCCTTGAATGAATCAAGAATATATAAGCAGTTGTAAAACAGGGAAGGGAACCAGGGAAGGAAAATGTTTTTTGCATGCTTTGCAAGTGAAATAAAAAATATGGCCAATTGAGATTGTTTTTATCTCAACCCCATCTCTGTTGAGATTATTTTTTCCAGGGTTGAAAAGAAATAAAGATAAAGGTTTTCCCTGTCCGATTGTGTCCAATTCTAGGTGCTTATCTCCATTTCCTAGTTGAGGGAAAATTGATACTCTGCTCTGGGCTGTGTATCTGTGTATTCCACAATGCAAGGAAAATTTCTGACTATTCAAAAACTATTCAAAAACCATCTAGAAGGGCTTCCCTTCCCTTTCTTGTTCTTCTGCTTTTGGTCCTCTGACTCTGATTGTTGAAACCCAAGCACCCCCCCTTTTTTTCCTTTTTCTTTGAGGTGTTGCTCATTTTCCTCTTTTAGTAACTATTGGAGGTAACAACAGATACAGAAAAGCAGGTAACAACATTTAGAAAAGGCTGGAATGTAAACAGTGCAATATGTTGTTTTTGTGTGTGTTTTAAACAGTAAACGAAGCACTCACATCCCACAACTCTTAAAAGCCTGGTGAAAGAGATGTGTTTTTATGGATTTTGTAAAAGCTGAGGAAGAGCCACTATGACTGCAGGAAGTTGGGACCAAAGCAGCTGCAACCCCCATCTGTGGACCAGCTTCTTTGGAATTGTCTCTTCTGCATATCTTAAGAGCCGGACAGATTGGTAAAGGGAGAAGCAGATAATCAGGTCCGCTTTAATGCTTGATTCCAGTATCTTATATTGTGCCAGTAAACATTGTGTTACAATGCACCATCCAGAACTGTAGGATAGGGCAGTAATAAAATCACAGTACAGGGAGTCCTTGACTTACAATCTCAACTGGGATTAGAATTTTCCAGGGCTTTTTTTCTCGGAGAAAAGGTGGCGGAACTCAAACCTGGCCACGCCCTCATCAAACCCTAGGACCGCCCCTTTAGAGAACAGGAATGCAAGTAAAATTTGGGAGGGGCTATTTCCGGTGCGGCCGGCCCGGAAAAAGGTGCCGGAACGCGGTTCCGCCGCGTTCCGGCTGAAAAAAAGCCCTGGAATTTTCATTGCTAAGCAGGGCAATTATTGAGTCACTCTCAATTTTAGAAACTTTAAGGAAATCACTGCAAGTGTTAAGTGAATCACACAGTCATTAGGTAAATCCAGCTTCCCCCATTGACTTTGCTTGTTGGAAGCTGGTTGGGAAAGTCCCAAATGGCAATCATGTGACCTCAGGCTCCTGCAACTGTTGTAAATACAAGCCAATTGCCAAACACTCAAATTCTGATCACATGACGATGGAGATACTGTAATGATCATAAATGAAAGATGGATCATAAGTCACTTTTTCAGTAAACAAGTCAGGAAATCTAAATAAAGCTAATTTCTGCATCTTGTATAGGTAGTCCTCAACTTACAACAGTTCCTTTAGTGACAGTTCAAAGTTACAACGGCAGTGAAAAGAGCGACTTATGACCGTTTTTCACACTTAATACTGTTGCAGCATCCCCATGATTATGTGATCAAAATTCAGATTCTTGGCAACCGACTCATATTTATGATGGTTGCAGTCTCCTTTGCAAATTTCTGACAAGCAAAGTCAATGGGGAAGCCAGATTCACTTAACAACTGGGTTACTAACTAAACAACTGCAGTGATTTACTTAACAATGATGGTAAGAAAGGTCATAAAATGGGACAACTCTCTTGCTTAGCAACAGACATTTTGGGCTGAATTGTGGTAATAAATTGAGGATTTCCTGATAGTTTTCAAGGCTAGCCCTGAGAAAGCATGTTGCAGGACTCAAGAAGGACTGCAACAAAGGCCTGCGTAATAATTACCACACTGTGTGGGCTCAGGTCCTCCTTGCCACAATTATCATCAGCAAGTCTAGTGATAGCTGAGAAAGAAATGGAATTTGGAATAGAATGAATTTATAGCCAATTTTACTTGCAGTTATTATTAGCTTTTTCTGTTATTCTCAGTCCATGAGGTAAGTAAAACCAGGAAACCAACTCCACGGAAAGGCTAAAACTATTTTTATTGAGGTTGCCTATAAAAACAGAATCTTGCAAGTGAGGTTGTGTTTTACTGTACCTTCTCCCCCATAAACTTTAGTGGATTTGGAAGGTGTCTGCCTGAGCTGCTTAGGAACACTGTCAGTCTGTTGTGGACTTAAGATATGCTTTAGCCCTTGTTATTTTGGTGACAGAACTTGCAGATCTCCATTAAAGTAATCTTATTCTCTATAGCTTTCCATTAGACAAAGACAGCCACTGTAGTGAGCCAGTTTATCCTGGTGAATGAAAAGAAAGCAATGTAGCAGAATGGTCAGATGCAACAAATTGTGCAGCCTCCCTTAACTTGGTGTCCACGACATATATTGGGACTGTAGGACCTGAATTCACAGCAAATACCAAAAGCTACATTGGTTGGGACTCTGGGAGTTGGAATCTCAATGCATAAAGACACTAGGATATGAAAGACTGAGTTTGAGAGCAGGACTGGGCCAGAGAAGACCTCATTTCAAAACATATATTAGGCATGAACACATATTTTAGTTAGGTTCACACAATATGTGAAACCCAGGTTAACAACAATTACTGTGTTCAGATAACTTGCTACATCCAAAACAAATGGTTTAATGTGATGACTTAGTTGCTACAATATACTAATGCAATGGCTAGGTTCCCACCATACAGTGAACCACAATATATCAGTCCTATCCCAGGCCAAGTATGCACAAATACATTGTTTTGTACTAAACAAGGCTTGCAAACATATGCACTTGCAATATACAGACAATTTCCCTCCAACTTTGGCTTACAAGTTTTCCAACTCAAAGCAACATTGAAAAAGAGCCATGATGCTGCAGTGGTTAGAATGCAGTACTGCAAGCTAACACTGCCCACAGTCAGGCGTTCAGTCCTGACTGGCTGAAGGTTGACTTAGCCTTCCATCCTTCTGAGGTTGGTAAAATGAGGACCCCGATTGCTGGGGGCAATATGCTGACTCTGTAAACCACTTAGAGAGGGTTGTAAAGCACTGTGAAGCAGTATATCTCAGTGCTATTGCTAACATGCAAGAGAATAGTCAGGCAGAGCCGGAGGGTCAAAGCTTCTAGCAGATTCATCAGCTGGTCCAGGTTCAAAATCAGGATTGCGAGGTTCATGAGTCAAAGCACATGGAATGAAAGTAAATGAGGGATTGTTGTCAACAGAGAGCTTGTGCTGCTGCTCCATTTTAATAGAAGCAGCTCCAGTGTAGTTCATTTAGCAGGATGTGACTCCTTCTGCAGAAGCAGTCTCACAGAATGCCTTTGCTCTACTCTCTTTGTAGCCCATTCCTTTCTTGGGAGGGGGTGGTAATTCCGTGCCCTCAAATTCAGAACGTGATGGCAGCTGTGCCCTACCTTTTTTGCCTGCCGAGAGGGCAGTCTGTCTGGTGGCATTTGTGGCTGGCTGCTTGTCATCTGTCACCACTTTACAGGCTCAGTTATGGTTGTACATTGAGGACTACCTGTGCAATCATACTGCTGAAAAGGTCAAGAACAGGATTTAAAATTGCTGCCAGAAGCATCTGCAGGACGTATTAAAATCTGCAAGGTACCAGGCACAGCATCACAATTGAAGAGTCAACCTTTTGGTATGCACAGATCAAAGGGGAAGTTGTTGCCACTCTCAAGGCCTGCCCCCTACCCAACCAGATCCTCAAACCGATGCCTAATCAGTAGAGACTGATCTTTGCAGCAAAGCATCTGGACACATTCTCCTTGACTTCAACATTTGGAAAGGGTTCATATTGCACCAGGCTCGGTGGTTGAGGGATGATATTTAAGCCTGCTGTTTGTTCATAACCATCCACGTTTTAATAAAGTTGATGTGTTTCTAATCCTTTCACACACACAAAAAAACTTCCTTGGGAAATCATACATTTTGGCAACATCTTGACTGGGTTTGCATGATGCTTGCAATACTTGCTATACTAAACTGGTGTTGTATAATTTATATTTGGGAATGTATTGTGTCATTTACACTAAATGTAGGCTTCCCAAAAGAAGGAATGAAGTCAGTACCTTGGCATGTTGTGTGAAAGTTATAATTGCATTTTGTTAACTCAGGTGTAAAGTTATCATTCTGTGTAAACCCATCTGTTATTTCCTAAATGGTCCCAGAACACTGGCTGATATTCTGAAGTTTGATAGATTCACCAAGGAATGGGCTAATCTGTCAGTTTAGGTTTCTCTCAGTTTCTAATTTTTGCACATCTGGCAATTAATTTTAGCTGTTTCTTATTTTTTGCATTTATAAGTTTACTTCATTTCTTTTAATAGATGGAGGTTTTTTTTTACTTTAAATGTTAATTTTGTATGTCTTTTCAAGCCTTCTGGCACATACTGTTGGCTTAGATCTCTTCCAACTCACTAGCCCAGTGTTTCTTAATCTTGGCAGTTTGAATATGAGTGGACTTCAACTCCCAGAATTCCTCAGCGAATGTAGGGAATTCTGGGAGTTGAAGTCTACTCATATTCAAACTGCCAAGGTTGAAAATCTTACCTAGCCAATACAAAAGCTTTTTCAAGACAGATTGTTCTGGGACTCACTTCATCTTGTTTGGGGATGTACTACGGGCGGGCGAAACGTCGGCGGTGGCCCGGGAGTTCCTGGCCTCCATGACGACCATGGACTTGACCCAATTAGTTCATGCACCCACTCACATAGGAGGGCACACACTGGATCTGATTTTTGTCTCTGGCCAGTGGCAGAATGATCTGGAAATGGGGGAGATAGTTATAGAGCCCTTGTCATGGTCAGATCATGCACTCCTGNATGCTGCTCATTCCCAACAATCCATTCTACCTTGTTTTGTTCGATGAAACTCATTTCTGGAAAGGATTGTAAAGAGGAGTCCAGAATTTATACTTCCCACAAAAGTATCTATCTGTCCTGCCAATAAGTAAACCAGAATTACAATTCCCAGCATTTCTCAGTTGGACAATGATGCTGTGGTACCCATTTTTTCTTGTTTCCTTTCTTTCTATTGTAACAGAGATTGAATAGTACAATAAAAATAGTTACATACAATGTAAAATCAAGTAGTATTTTTCAAAATAGCATTGATTGATTGATTACATGCCATCAAGTTATTGTCGATACTTAAATTTTTGCTATAATGATCTGTCTGTAATGTGGTATTTCAGTGCACATTACTACTCTGAGTCTATCCACCTAGCTGCTGGTCATTGTCTTCTTTTCTTTCCTTCCACCTTTTCCAGTACTAAAGCCTTATCCAGAGAGCTAGGTCTTTACATGATGTGTCCAAAGTGGGATAATTTTAACCTGGCCATTTATGCCTTGAATAAGAACTCTGGGTTGATTTGTTTGATTATATGTTTGTTTTCTTGGCTGTCCACAATATTCTCAGCAGTCTTTTCCAGCACCAAGGTTCTAAAGTATCAATACTGTTCCTGTCCTCACATAAAGTCCAACTTTCTCTGTCACAGAGAATACCATAGCTTGCATGATTCTGAACTAATTTTGATATTGTTTATGATGTTTGCTATCCATATTATTTTTACATATTCGGCAGTGTAATGATTTTGTAATTATCTAGAATTTTCTAATTTTGCACTTTCTAATGCATCATCGGTGTCATACTTAAATATGTCAAATAGCTGTGGGCCTATAATGGAATCTTGCAATACCTTGAACACTTCCATCCAGTTGTGTATTATTATATTTTTCATTGCATAGCCAGTCAGATGTTCAGATTGGATTTGTTATTGTGATCCACTTATTACGTCTTTCCCAAATACCTGGGATAGGCATATGTGGATGTTTGATGGCATTATAAGTATCACCACAGGATGTAAGCTGTTCAAGTAAAGCTGCCTTTTCCAATTAACTAGTGGTGATTTTGTCAATGCCTATAGCGTTCATTGCGTCATCAGATAATCGCCTGGCCTCCCTCTTCAGGGTGACCCGTTCCCTTCTCCAATTGAGGGGGGGGACCCCCTGGCGGGGAAGGCTGAGGAGTTTGCACAATATCTGTATGACAAAGTCGCTCGGATCCGAGAGGGTTTGGACTCCAACTGGGTGGCCTCGGGGGAGGTGACGGAAGCAGGTCTTGAGACTGTTATTTGGGAAGAGTTTGACTCTGTGACTCCTGATGATGTGGACAGGGTCCTGGGGAGACTGAACGCAACCACATGTTTACTGGATCCGTCCCCTCCTGGCTGGTACTGGCGGCTCGGGAGGGTACACGAGCCTGGCTTCAGGGAATTGTAAACGCTTCTTTGCGGGAGGGAGCCTTTCCCACGGCCCTTAAGGAGGCGGTGGTGAGGCCCCTCCTTAAGAAGCCTTCCCTGAACCCAGATGTATTGGCCAACTACCGTCCAGTCTCCAACCTTCGCTTCGTGGCGAAG
>NW_015386698.1:82574-87908 GCF_001527695.2 Protobothrops mucrosquamatus
TGTTCCAGCTTGCGGGACTGGCCTAAGGGATTTTAAAGGGGTTTTAATTACTTTTAATTAGATCACAGTTAAATATTTCGTTTTAATTAATTTTAACAGGGGTTTTGTATTTTTTGTATTTTAATTGATTGTTAGCCGCCCTGAGTCCGAAAGGAGAAGGGCGGGATATAAATGCAATTAAATAAATAAATAAATAAATGTAGGCTTCCAAAAAACGTCTAAGACGACCTTGACCTTGCTATCAAGACAGCGAGTGTGTCATAATCAGTGATTTGCCTTGTTTTGTGAAGATCCAGGTGGCAACCTCAACATTTTTCTATTCCACGCAAAGATTTGGTGCTTGTCTAAAGGAAAAATATATTTAGAAAGATGAAGGAAGAAACCATCCATTTTTTCTACAGAAAAGTGCCTTAAAAAAGGATAATTTTCAGATGGAATTTGCATTATAATATAATTCAGGCATTTACTGCCAAACTCCAGCTATGTATTCAACAAGTTGATATTACACGTCTCTTCATTTTCTCAACTTGATAAAGCTTCCAAAGATGTGATTCCTAAAAATGTGATGTAAGGAGGGGAGGGGAGGAGGGAAAATCTAATCTAATCTAATCTAATCTAATCTAATCTAATCTAATCTAATCTAATCTAATCTAATCTAATCTAATCTAATCTAATCCAATCCAATCCAATCCAATCCAATCCAATCCAATTTAGTAGTTTTGTCCTAATCTAAGTCCTAATCCAATCCAATCCAATCTAGTACCTTTGCCTTCAGAAGTTGTAGATGCTCCATCTTGGAGGATTTCAAAAAGAGACTGGACAACTATTTGTCTGAAATGGTATAAGGTCTCCTGCTTGGGCAGGGAGTTGGTCTAGAAGACCTCCAATGTCTCTTCTAACTCTATTATTCTATGTTCTGTTTTGCAGAATGAATGTGGGTGATGTTTCTGACATGACATGGTGTAATTCCTCCTTGGAAGCTGGCAAAGAGTTCTTTTATCTCTGATGCTATGTCTTTACAAAGACTCTCCAAATGAAGCTTTTAAAACTCAAGTTTGATTCAATTGCCAAGGATAATGTTCTGAAAAAAGCATTTCTGAATAATTTTGGATAAATATCTACTTGTTTACCAGAATACAAGTGAGCAGACTTTGCATATCTTCATCCTATTTTTCACTGCCTTATTGTTGTAAAGCTGTTTTGATGTGGGTGGGTTTTATTATAGCACTTGTGGCTATATAAACTAAGCAGGGCAGCAGCTTAATGTTAAACATGTCCTATATTATGGTGTTTCTGCCACACTGTCGAGAATTCAAAGCTTGTGCCAAGCAAGCTGCCTAAAATGCTACAGTTGTTATCCATCCGAACCAAGTTAATTTTCGTTTGAAGTAAAACCAACCCTAAATAAATATATTTTTCTAAATATGACAACTGCCCTGATTTGCTTTCAGATTCAATATTTCATTTGCTTTGAAATTTGAAGTAAAATATTAGAAAGAGGCAGGTTTAAAAGAGTCTGGGAAACTTTCTAAGTTTATCAAAAAAAAAAAAAAGACAAGGGTTAGAAAAGGTCAAGAAATATTACTCTGAAGCACCAAAGAGATGCTGATGGAAGAGAAACAAATTCAGCACAAATATTAAACTGATTATTCAAACTCATCAGTGATCCATCCCCATCTAATTTTACACAGGGAAGGGAATTCCAATGGACTGCTCTGAGATTTTTAGGTTAAACGAATATGACAGATGGTTAAAAAGCTTGCTAATTAATTAGGCATTATTATTAACGGGACTGTCATGTCTGAAGCTGATATTTTACTTAGTCAAACGCTGGCATTGATATTGTAGGGCATTGATGAGGACAGCATAACATGATCTACGATGCACAAACGTTTTTATAGCTGGAGCTGCTGCTTCTGGAAACAAATGGAGAGTAAGAGATATATGGAGGCTCCTGACTCCAGCTCCCCCATTATGCTACTGGAAGAAAAGAAAGCATTTCTTGATGTGCAAGTATTATCACTTACTTTGTCCCTCTGGTAATAAAAGTTGCTGAAGAAACATTAAAATGCAATCTACCAGTTGTTGATCTGGCAGAAGAGCATGCTGGGAAAAAACTGCTTCAATGGCCAAGTCCTACGGCAATGTTGCTCAACCTTAGCAATTTTAAGATGTGTGAACTTCAACTCTCAGAATTCATGGCTGGCTGGGGAATTCTTGGAGTTGAAGTCCACATGTCTTAAAAGTTGCTGAGGTTGAGAAACATTGCCCTATAGCAGGGGTAGGCAACCTTGGCTCTTTTATGACTTGTGGACTTCAACTCCCAGAATTCTGGGAGTTGAAGTCCACGAGTCATAAAAGAGCCAAGGTTGCCTACTCCTGCCCTACAGTATTCTTTCTCAGGAAAGTGACCAATGAGTGATGTTTTGATAATTTTAATGTTGGTTAAGGAAAGCTATTGGTAGATTCCCCTTGCTTCATTTTCTTTCCTCCTGACTGTTACCAGTTGGCAGGAAAAGCAATGATCAAATATTGTCTTTAAGTGGGAGTGGGGTCTATGTGGTAAGTGTAGGGAGGTGCTTTGAATGGTGGGCTTGAGCTACTCATTAAGTTGCCTAAGAGATAACAATTGCCTACCACTCTTCTGTACCTGTGACCTCTTGGGCAGTGTTTGACACAGGTTAATTGCTCTTTTGAAAGAGTACTAGATCAGTGTTCAGAAATAACTTTTCTTACAGGCCATCATAAACTCAGAGAAAGGGCTGGAAGGAGCACTGGGGATGTGAGGAATATTGGAGGTATTCCTATTTCATTGCTCCTCTCAGATTACCAAAATAAAAATATAGCCACACAAAACCCCTTGTCAACAGAAGGAGTGAATATTGTAACATGCTCATTAGTCGTAGAACCAGCAATAGAATGGCTGCTCTGAAACTCAACTCTTTTGGCAGGTTTAAATTGATCTTTCAGTGCAACACAGGACTAGATAATGCAGCTAGTCCTGTTTTTTACATGTCCTAAACCTGTCTATGTAAGGAGTCCATACTGACTTAGTGACCACTTTCAAAAGCAGTCAAGCATTACACAGGCAGATGCCTCTGTGGAAGTCAGGCATCCTGCCTGTTCTGCAGCCCAAGCTGAAATGAGTCTGGAAGGCCATATTCAATGGCCAGAGAGAAGGGTGTAGCAGCCTTGATTGGCCATTGGGAGCAGGGAAGATTCTGGCACCTGATCATATGATCATTGGTTTAGTTTATGAACTGATGTTGTAAACTGCACAAAGTCACTTAGATGGGAGGTGACAAATTTAACAAGGGGGCTCTTTCTAACTCTAATCTTTCTACTCTTCTGGTTCTGCCATGCTCCTGGAGGGGAGGGGGCTGTTTCTTTGTTTTCCTCTATCGCTACACTGTAACACTTTTGTTGTCTCCACATACACGCTCTTTGAACTATCTTTCCCCTTGATGTCAGCTCGAAAGGGGGGAGGAGAAAGGAATGTGCCTCCGGCAACTGGTTCATCTCTGCTTTCAGAAGGAGAGGTGCGAAGACCCAACAAAACATCGTTGCAACCCTGAGACAGCCTGGCGTTATCAGCTCTTTCCCACAATGGACTTAACACCTGGGGATTGGCTCATTCAAACTGACCAGATGAACTATTGGGTTGGGGTTTGCTTGGGACACTTTTAACCTATTGATCTGAGTGGGAAACCCTCAGATCCTGTCTATTATGCCTGCTATCAGCTTCTCCTAATAAAAGTTCCTTTTGGAAGAAACTGCTTCCACGAGTTCTACTTCCTTAGGATGAGGTTTTGAAGTGGGCCCTGACATTCCACAAGAATAGCAATAGCACTTAGACTTATATACTGCTTCACAGTGCTTTACAATCCTCTCTAAGTGGTTTATAGAGTCAGCAGAGTGCTCCCAACAATCTGTGCCCTCATTTTACTGACCTTGGAAGGATGGAAAGCTGAGTCAACCTTGAGCTGCTCAGAATCGAACTCTTGGAGTGAGCAGTGAGTTAGCCTGCAGTACTGCTTTCTAATCACTGTGCCACCACGGCTCTAGAAAGACACTAGCTTCATTGAGATAGGCTATATTGATGGAATCTGATATTTTACTTCTCCTCTCCTTCCTCTTATACCCTAGTGAATCATGGAACAACCAGTCTGAGTCTCTTCCTATAATACTATCTCCTTTGTTCCTTTTTGTTTTTATAATGCTTTCTGAATATTTCCCTCAATGCCTTCTCGGGGACTTTCTATGAGGGAACATGCTATTTTAGAACTGGAACAAGAAAAGAAAACTTAAAAGCTCTTTTTAAAGCCGAGCTAGAGTTCCTATGGAGTCAGGCAACCTTAACATGTAATAAATAAAAGGTACAAGGCAATATCATGTCATATAAAAATTATAATTGGAACATGTTACACTTTGAGGATATGAGAATTGTTCCCTAAATTGGATAAACCCTAGCTTCCACATCTTCTCAAAATAAGGGCTGGGGAAGTAAAGACAACACCCCCATCCCTCCATCCCCTGAGATTCAAACTAGCATCCACATGGACAATGACAGTCAAGCATGAGTGCACCATAATACAGAACTGAAATGTGCATTGTGTGAGTGCCAAATGGGAAACAGGCATATCTCAGATGGGCTGGAAAAATTCCTGCTGGAAACCCTCAAAACCTGTTGTCAGGATGTAGCACTCTTGACTAGGTCTCTGCCAGCCAGCCAGCCAGCCAGTGCATCCCACTTTACCTGGCATTACAAGTTTCTGTACCCCCTTCCAAAGAAACCTAGGCATGCAAGGGATTATGGGATGAAGTCTGGCATATCAGAAGTGTACCAGGTTGGGAAAGTCTAAACTATGCAGAGAGTGAAATGCTGTACAATGTGGAAAGATATGGAATGTGGGATGTTGTACCCTCATTTGTCATTCTTAGGAGATAATTAATAAGCAGGAATTAACAGATGGTTTCTGGTTGAAATTAAAGTATTTGATTAAGGAGCCAGGACTGGTGAGGGTGGTTGCAATGAATTATCTGCAGAAGAAGAGAAGTGGTATGTGATTTGTTACTCCCTCTGAATTGTACTCCCAGTGCGGCTCAAAGTTTGTGAAAACTTAATACGGTGCTCAATACTGCCAAACAGCCAGAAACACTGTAGGGAAATTTCCATTTTGCAGCCAGAAATGATTAGATTGTTGGAATATTTATTCCTCATCAAGCTTGCTTCTAAGCTGGGCTTCAAAAACAGGCAATTGCATGAAATTAAGTTCTTTATTTTTCACCCAACAGCAATGACAACAACAACAACAACAACAACAACAACAACAA
>NW_015386698.1:88332-100727 GCF_001527695.2 Protobothrops mucrosquamatus
GTCTGTCCAGATCCTTCTGTATCTTAAGCCTGTCTTCTGGAGTGTTGGCTATTCCTGCCAGCTTGGTGTCGTCTGCAAATTTGATGAGTTCCCCATCTATCCCCTCATCCAAATCGTTGATGAAGATGTTGAAGAGCACTGGGCCCAGAACAGAGCCCTGGGGCACCCCACTACACACTTCCCTCCATGTAGATGCGGTCCCATTGAGGCTGGCTGGGGAATTCTGGGAGTTGAAGTCCACACGTCTTAAAGTCGCCAAGGTTGAGAAACACTGAATCAGGGTGATGATGTGCGGAATGAAGAACCTTTTCTTTGTTAATGAGGAACTCCCTGGTGAAAAGGGGAAGACTGTGACACCCTGAAGAGATTTCCTTTACTTGAAAAGGCTAATGCCTTTTGCTAATTTCAACCTTGATGTTAAATACGTTTAAATGTAATCTCTAACCTTTTGCCTGGAATTTGCCCAAAAGGTCAGGGAAAGAGATAAGGAGGAAAGGTGGAGGGTTTGATTTCCTTCCTACATTGGGTTTGCACAACACTGTAGGAACATGTGAGTAATTTGGTTTAATGTAGCTTGGGAAACTGTTGGCATGTTGGGTGAATAAATATCACATTTATGTGTCATTTGAGCACAGCGCATGATGCAAACACAACAACTGTGTTTCATTAACTTCGTTTAAGGCTCGGTGCCTTCTGTGAATCCAACTACTAAAGTAAGAAGAAACTTACTTTAAATAAATAACTTGGGTTTTGTAGAATCATCCTTAAATGGTTGCAAACCTATTTAAAAATGACTACTCAAAACGTTTATCTGCTAAAGCAAAAAGTATGATCTTTGCACATCACGACTTAATATAAAGGTAATATAATTTCAGCATGAATATTTTTCTCTGAGCAGCTGACAACCTCCCCCCACCCCGGTGTATCATTCTGACATTTTGTTGTTTGCTGTGGATGTTGCTGCTTTCCTTCTCTTCCCTCACTGTTGAGAAGAAAATTGCAGGATATTTATTTATTTGTTTGTTTGTTTGTTTGTTTATTATTTACTTATTTTTCACCTTTTTGAACTGCCCATCTCCCTCAGAAAGGAACTCTCGTGTAATATTCCTAGGGCAAAAATGAGATGTGTAAATAATAAAATAAATGATGGATTTTGTACTTGCCATTATTTCCAGTCTTGGGAAGTTTGCCTCCTAATGGGAAGAATAATATTAAATTCGTCTTGACATCTGAGATGCCTTGAAGGCCTGCAAACCCAAAGCAAGACTGTAACTTTTATTTTAAAGCCTTCGTTAACAGCACAACAGCATGATTAACCATGAGTGCTTTGCATTATGTGCAGAAATACAGGTAAACCTCCATTTACGTCCACAATTGAGCTCAAACTTTTCATTGCTAAACAAAGAAGTTGTTAAGTGAGATGTGCCTCATTTTACAACCTTTTTTTTGCCATGGTTCTTAAGTTGTTAAGTGACTCATGCGATCGTTAAGCGAGTCTGAATTCTCCCATTGACTTTGCTGGCCAGAAGCTCCCTAGACTGTTGCAAATGGTAATCCTAGGACAGCGGAATTCTGTAACCATCGTAAATACATGTTGCTTGTCAAAGTTTGATCATGTGACTGTGGGGATGCTGTAATGATAATAAGTATGAGAAATGGTCATAAGTCACATTTTTTTCAGTGCCATTGTAATTTTGAATGGTTAATAAATGAATGGTAAATTGTACAACCTGTACCAGACCGTGTTATCTAAGTGCTCTATGCAGGACCTGAACGCTATTCGGCAATGCAGACACGATCAGGGATTCAAGAAATCAATGCAAAGCTTAGGGGACAAGTGGGAGCACTGGATATTTAGGTCTGGTTTGGAAGCTAAACACAGCTGGGCCTGATTAATATTTCAGTGAGAGATGGCCTCGGAATACCGGAGCTGGGAAGTTAAAAAAGCATCTTGGAAAGAGACAATGGCAGCAACTTCTACAATAGTGTCAAGAGAGTTGAATGGATGTATCTTTGAAAACATCATTTGCCGAGCTGGAGTCCAAGGAGGCTTTCCTTGATGCTTACAGAGGAAGTAATAACAAAAAATAACAGAAATGTGTTTTTAACAAATCCTTCAGTGAGAATTGAAGGTGACAAGCACGTGGAGCACAGGAAATCCTCATAAACCATATAGACAAGTAGAAAGAGTACCCAGGGAGGATGGCTTATTTGTCCTCAGCTAGTCCAAGCTTATCTGCTGCTCCTTCTGCTCCTAATTATCTAAAGCAGTCTTCTCCAAACAGGTGCAAATCTGATACGTTAAATGTCAGTCTTCTTTAATCCAGTGGTTATGGTGGCAGAAGGATTATGGAGCATTTGAAGGAATCAGTCTAGAGACAGCTTATCTTTTTGCAATACCTTGTAAATCTTAGGTTGTATTTTGGACTGGGCTAACTCAATTTACAATTTAGGGCTGAGAAGGGTTCTATTGGCCTTTGTAAGTAACAGCTAAAGGTAAAAGTTTCCCAACTCTAGGGGGTAGTGCTCATCTCCGTTTCTTAGCCGAGGGAGTCAGCATTTTCCAAATACACTTCTGTGGTCATGTGGCTACCATGACTATACACCGGAACACTGTTTCCTTCCCACCAAAATGGTACCTATTTAATCTACTTGCATTTGCATGCTTTCAAATTACTAGAGCTGAAAGTAAAGGGAGCTCACCCTTTGCATAGTGATTAGGTCTTGAACCTGGACTACTACTACTACTACTACTACTACTACTACTACTACTACTACTACTACTAATAATAATAATAATAATAATAATAATAATAGAGTTGGAAGAGACGTTGGAGATCTTCTAGTCCTACCTCCTGCTCAGACAGGAAACCCTATACCATTTCAGACAAATGGTTGTCCAGTCTCTTCTTAAACACTTCCAGTGTTGGAGCATTCACCACATCTGGAACTGGAAATTAGCACAACTGGATTCTTTTGAAATAGTCTGCAAAATTGGCTTAAAGGGAGGCAGAAGTAGCCAACTTCCTCCATTTTCCTGGAAACCTGATGCAGGTAGCAAGGAAGCTGATAGAGGATACCCTGTGTTGCCAATGAGATTTGTGGGAGAGTGAGGGAGGAAATAGTAAACAACTGGAAATGAAGGTTGAAATGAAAGGGAAGGGAGAAAAAGGTGCACAGCAGCTGAGGAGAGAAGGTGTGAGCTGTGCCCCTGAAACCAGGAACTGGATTGGATCAACAGCCGATCACTTTGTGGCAGTCTTTGGAGGTCCCTCCCTCCTAATTCAGTGACATGGTATGCTCAACTTTTGAGCTAGAAAACACACACTGCAATGTAAATAGGCTTATCAAAAGAGGGATGGAGGGAGGGAGGGAGGGAGGGAGGGAAGGGAAAGATCCCTTTTCCTCACCCCAAACCTGGAAAAAATAGTTCTACATAAACACCGCCTTTTCTCAAAATGACGCATGCTCTATTCCTTAACAGAGGCAAGCGATGCCAACATTCACATCAACAAAAAGGATGGGACTTGAATTATGCCATCAAAATATTGTTACTGTTTTTCCCATCTCCCTTTGCTCTGCTATGTAGATACCTCTGTCCATTCAAAGCCTCACCTTGTTTTATTACTTGATTTAGGGGAGCTGTCATGGGCACAAAAACAGGTGAATGTAGTCCTAGCCACTAAATAATTGCCCATCTCTGCTCTATCTCTGACTTGGTTGGGTAGAGGAAAAATGATCATGAAATCTGCTCTAAAGTTTTTATCTTCTCGAAAAAGGTGCTTTGTGTGCTCATTTTCAGCATGACACAGGATTCCTTTTGGTGATATTTTTATGCTGTTTTTTTGAAAAGGAAGCTCCATTCCCCAATGAAGAGAGCGCAGGGGCCTTTTCTCACCTGCAGTTAAAGATAGCCAAAAGTGACTTAGCAGCATTTGTGGTGTCCTATGGTGTATTCTTCATCGCATCCCCAGCTCATAAATGTGATGGGCATAAATAGTTCATGGAAGTATTAGTGTGCAGAAAGTGCACAGATTCTATTAGATTTGTCACATGTTATCTTGGAGGGAAGCCAGGAGACTGACAATGATTGGGAACGCAGGCAGGAGAAGCTAGAGGTCAGCAACAGAGACAGCAGATCTTATCCTGTGTAATGTTATGCTGACTCAGGATGGTTGACTGTCTCTACAGTGTAGCAGTGGGGAGAGACATTATGATAAGATATGTCATAAGATTATATATATATACACACACACACACACACACAGGTCTGTGGAATCTAATCATCTTTATCCTGTGTTATGTATATGTATATGTATATGTGTGTGGTGTGTGTATTTATTTATTTGTGGGTGTCCTTGGTGCTCTCTGAGTTTGGTGGTTTCTTGCAGACTTTTCATTACCAAACCTGATGCTAATATACTGATGATGATACCTAGCTTGGTGATAAAACGTCTGCAAGAAAACCACCAAATTCAGAGAGCACCAAGGCAGTGGCGTAGCGTGGGTTGTCAGCACCCGGGGCAAGGCAAGTAATTTGCGCCCCCCCCCTCCACAGTGGGCGGCGACCCGGCGGCTCGGATCGGATTCGCACAGCCAGCACTGCAGAGAGAGTGAGTGAGCCAGGCAGGGGCAGAGAGCTGCAAGTGCGAGCGCGCCCCCCCAGATGTTGCACCCGGTGCGGCCGGCCCCCCCTGCACCCCCCACGCTACGCCTCTGCACCAAGGACCCCTCACTGAGCTACAAATGTTCTCTTCTATCAATGTATTCATTTATTTATTTATTAGTGGTTAGAACACTGCCTTTGATGTGGGAGACTGTGGTTCAAATCCTGTATGGTCCCTATCTTACCAGTAGGTATGTTGGGAGAATAGCTCCAACAGATCCCAGGAATACTTATCAGAGTTCTCTGTCCAGAACAGTGCAATGCTCACAAGAGCTAAGTTCCTGTGCAGAACCCTCAAACTCCAGAGGTTGAGGAAGACACGTACCACCTATCGGGATAAGAAGGAATTTGTTTTAAAATATACCCATTTGAAAGAGCAATGAACAATTCAGAGCAGAGAAACAGTGATTTTTTTTAACACGATAAAGGAAAATGTGCTATGTGAATGACTCAAATGTAAATGAAGACAAATTTTACATAATTTTTTTATGGAAGGAAAAAAAGGGAAAGATTCTTATAACTGGGTTTTAAATGGGCAACAATTATAGGAAACGTAGAACTGTAGATAATAACCACAATATGAGGCAGCTGTTACAAATATTGTAATGTAGAAAGACAACTAAAACATTATTTAGTAAAGAATTGCTGGGGGGAAGATAGAAATAAAAGGAGAAATAATGACACAGAAGAGCTGTGGCTTATAATCTTAGCAACCTTATTTTTAATTGTTATGTAACTCTATTCTTATCTCAATTTTCACCATGTCTTCTATTTGCATGCAGCTATCTGGTTTTTTTTTAAGTTTCAATTGGTTGCTTTTAATGTTTTTTTTAAAATGTATTTTTATTGTTTTATTATGCGCATCGCCCAGAGTTATTACTTGAGATGAGCGTGTGATAAATAAATGAAAAGTTTCTAGATACAGAACAATTTCATCTCACATAAGAATAGTGAAATATGGGCTCTAACAAAAGGAAAAAAAACAACTTATAAAGCAAAGGAAACAAAATGCAAAATAAAATGGCTTCAGTAGAATGCAGGGAACTGTTTACAAACTGAAACCTATTCCAGATTGATCTACAGTGAAACACTTGTAGTACATCAAAAGATCTTATTTTGGAAAGGAAAGATCAAGACTGGCCAGAGACATCTCAAAAAGTAAAAAAAAAAAAAAAAGCTCAAAAGCCCTAAAATCTGCTAACACACACATACACAGAGAGAGGGAGGGAGGGAGGGAGGGAGAAAGAGAAATACTAAAAATGAATAATCCCTATTCTTCTGTATGGCTGCTTTTTCATCAATTGATGTCCTACAGGTTTTCTCTACCTAGCATTCTTTTCTTCTGCCTGTTTTTCTTAACTAGAAATGCTAAGAAAATTGGACATTGGACTGATGAATGAAACTTTGAGAGGAGAAAGAAATATGCCATCATGCTTTCCATTATTTTTGAGAGCAGATATACAATAAAGCTAAACCGTGGATTGTTACAAGGGAATATTCCAAATCCATGGAGTGCCAAGAAACAAACACATTTTTAAACTTCATTTCAGGCAGATATATTATTTCCAGACATGATCAAACTTCATCTGTCTTGAATTCAAGAAGCATGGACTTTGTATTATATGGAGAAGTCAGAGTTCTTTGTGTGCTAATACTCCCCCTTCTATGTCTTTGGGTCTCACATCTAACCAGAGGTATTACTGTCAGAGGGTAAAAAATAAAAATTGTGAAGCTTTGTTCATTCTTTGTCTACCAAACAAGAGCAGACCTTTCTTTCTTTCTTTCTTTCTTCCTTCCTTCCTTCCTTCCTTCCTTCCTTCCTTCCTTCCTTCCTTCCTTCCTTCCTTCCTTCCTTTCTTTCTTTTCTTTTCTTTTCTTTTCTTTTCTTCTTCTAGATATGGAAAATCAGGGATAAAGGACAAAAGCTAAAAGTCATGTGGATTTAGCAGGAGAAAAGATGCCAATGAATAATATATTGTATGAGGTTATTATTAGGGTTCGTCACTAGCCAGTTGTTCAGACTAGATTTGGCCTTTTTACCAACTTTTCCAAGGACTTGGGATAGACCTGAAAGATGATTCACTTGATCTGGAAAAAAAAGTGCAAAGAAGAGCAACTAAGATGATAAAAGACCTGGAGACTAAAACATATGAAGAACAGTTGCAGGATTTGGGTTTAGCTACTTAGAGAAAAGAAGGACTAGGGGGGACATGATAGTAGTATTCCAGTATTTGAAAGATTGCCACAAAGAAGAGGGGGTTCAGCCTTTTTTCCAAAGCACTAGAGGGCAGAACAAGAAACAATGGATGGAAACTAATCAAGGAGGGAAACAACCAGGAATTAAGGAGAAACTTCCTAACAATGAGAACAATTATAGAGTGGAACAGCTTGCCATCAGAATTTATGGGTGCTTCATCACTGCAGGTTTTTAAGAAGAGACTGGACAGTCACTTGTCTGAAATTGTATAGGGTCTCCCGCTTGCACAGGAGGTTGGACTAGAAGACCTCCAAGGTTCCTTCCAGCTCTATTCTGATTGATTGGCCTAACAGGATATCTTGTTGCATTTAACAGGCCCACACTAGGAAATAGGGAAAGATAAAGCTTTTTCTTTGTTCTCCAAGAGGAGTTTTATGGTTGTTCTCCTGGAAATGATTCAAGTTCACATGATACCAAATTAGCAGTTTCAGATGTTTCTTCTCTGTTGCCAAAATGGGCTGAACAACAACTCAGAAAAAGATTTGGGAAACCGGGCAAGGGAGGATAGAGGAGGCTGATGGCCTATGTGTTCTGACAACCATTTTTGTTACCTCTTGGTTCCCCCCACTGAATGCTTCTTTAACTTAAGCAGAATGAGCAATTAACAAGGTTAACTTTAATCTCATCTGCTAATGAAGACAGTCTAATTACATGACAATTGGTGAGAATGGCAGCAGAAAATTAGCTGTGCAATCTGCAGAACCTTTGTTTCAAATAGCTTGGATAAAGCCAACCAGTACAGATTTACAATATGAGAAGAGGCAGGAAGGCCTGAAAAGGTGGTATCCAAACAGCTGGACTTGAGAATGGGTTGTCATTTCAGATATTAGCAAGATGTGCAAAATAATTTGGAGCGGGAACAGGATTCACAACAAGCAGTCAAATATGGATAAATCAGGATTACACAAAGTATGCTTTCATGCAATGAAACTGCAAGTGTAAGATAATGAATTTACATAAATAAAAATAGATCAGTTAGAATCAGACCTCTCCCATGGAAAAATCTTATTTTCTATGTATTTGCTGGGTACCAGCAAAATAGTGTAGATATTATTAAATATAGAAAAAACTAATATTTAAATGTCTATGGAGAAGCTTCTTCAGTTCTCTTCTTGGATAAGAACCAAAATGTCTTCAAGCAAAGCAAAGAAAGTCCAGTTGCCTTTTGAAAAAGAACCTTTGGGGTAATATCTAAATGTTTGATTGATTGATTATGTACTATAAGTTATTGTGAAATATTAGTGACCACACAGTTTTTCTCCAGAGCATAAACTTCCAACAGTATAGTCATCCTTGCTGTAATCCTTGTTAAGTTATAACAGCAAAGTTGATTGTGGAACAGATCACAAACTGTTCACATATAAATTCCAAATCAAACTAAAGAAGAGGGAGAAGAATAAAAAACTAACCAGTTTACACAATATGAGTCTGAACATAAACATATACCCAGCATTTTCAAGGAGAAATTAGGTATTGCGTTGAAGTCTTTGAACAAGTAGTGTCACATATATTCTGACTTAAAAACATTTTAGGGGCAGGGCTTTGATAACAAGGTCACATCTACCGGTACTATCTTGACTTTTTGGGACACCATGTTACTGACCATAATTTTCATTGGGTAATTTTCAAATATTAATCTCCAATTTTATCTTCCTTGGCTGCTGACTGCTTAGGAGTACAGTAGTTCAAATTCCAGTTCTGATTGTCCAAAGTCATCACTGTCATTGATGTAACAGGTTTGAATGTTCAAAACTGAGATGGTACACTTTACACCACAAGCCTAGCTAGACCTCAGCCCTGCCCATTTGTATGGGGAAAAGAGTTGAAAGTGCAAGAGTAAGTGTTGTTAAAGTCTTCAATTTCATGACACACTACTCTCAATCCAACAAATTTTGCAGCTCCAGAATGGCATTTTTAATCAAAAGTATGCAGAAAAAAAAGAGAATGAAGCAACCGCTTCTGAAATGGCACTCTTCTCCTGAGACTGCTTTACATTCTTTAAAATTATTGGTGCCAATAATACATCTCCTACATCACATTTGTTTGGGGTCTTAGTCAGAGAAAAGGGCATCCAAGAAAATGATCTACACACTATTCAGAATGAGAGGATTTGCTAAATGAATGGCATGTAAATCACCAGAATTGATTTGATTCTGCAATTTCCTCCAATCTTGAATGAAGAAAATCTGCCCTTGGGAAGTCGTTCATTTTCAAACAGCCTTGTAAGCTGGGGGGGGGGGGTCTTTTTTCCATACCAGGCTTTGCCATCATCAATGTGGTCTTTTGCAGACATTCATCTCAATGTTATTCTCTTACAAGTCCTTCTCTAATTTTGTTATTCTTTGGCCTGGTTTCCTTTAATTAGCTTAGCTGTTTTATGCCAGTATTGGTTGGAAATAAACATCAGTAGGGACAATCAGGTAAACAGGAGTGGGGAGGAGAAACCCAAAGAGGAGGAATCCCTCATGGGCATATCCTGAAGGATATACTGTAAAGGAAAATGAGAAAATAAATCTTGCATGCCAGAAATGGGTGATTTGTTCTTCAGTTCTATGGAAGCAGTTTGAAAAAACAAACAAACCAGGAACCAGACTTTATATCAAATATCTCTTTTGACAATCTAACATGTTTGGATTGCTTTTTGCTGAATTCTCATCCCTGTCACTCACTCCTTGGAATGAATATTGGAACCTGAACAGGGTTGTGCCAAGGCCTTTGGACATCAAGAAGTGTGCAGAGAAATTTAATAAAGTATACTTTAATGCTCAGTATATTGTTGAGGAAGAATTAAGCATAAGAGCACAATGCATTGAGCTATTTTTTAAAAAGAAAAGAAAAGGATTTTAAAGAACAGTTCAAAGGCTGGGGTGTCTATGAAAATCTCTTTTTAGTCTTTTATACTTCATCTTCAAACTGCAGAGGGGAAGAATAAGAATAAAGCCAATATCTTGTGATTTGGAGGTATTATTAATAATAATATACATTAATTATGTATTGGTCAGATGTAAAGGTAGACCTTCAGTATGAGGTTTAATCAGATCTATTTATTAAATTGGGTTTAACTTAAAGGTAAATTAAAAGTAATCTGTTTACTGACAAAGTTTCAACTTAAATTTGTTTCAAGTCAATATCCATATTAAACTCCAAATGTAAATTTTTCCACCTTGTTTGACAACTTCTTAAAAATAATTCAATCTTTTACAAGCAACCAAATTTTGTTTTATTGGGCCAATTTCATTCCACATAGAAAGCTGACATTTCCACTCATTAAACTAAATGGGTATGCCAATGGCAAATGTCCCAAAAGATTAATAAAATGCCTTCTTGTAATTTAAAGCCACACAGTGCATGGTAACATTAATAATATTAACTTACCTTGAACAAAATCCTAGTCTTTTAGATACACTAAAAATTGAAAGGTTTTTTTTTCAACTACAAAGGTAAACCTTGTAGGGTAGATAAGGCAGGTTATATGATGTGTGTGAGTTCCAGCACCTTTTTTTTTTTTTTTACAAAAAAGCACTGGTTATAATATGATATATTTGGGAACCATTCTTTAGACAAACAGTTACTGTAAATCCATGTTGTTAACTTTTCCATTGCTGCATATTCTCCAAGTTTATAATAGAATAACAGAGTTGGAAGGGACCTTTGAGGCCTTCTAGTCCAACTCCCTGCTCAGGCAGGAGACCCTATACCAGGGGTCCCCAATCCCCGGTCCATGGACCAGTACCGGGTTGTGGCATGCCAGCAACAGGTCCGCACAAACAAGCAAAGTTCCATTCGTGGGATGCAGGCAGCACACAAAACCACGCACCTTCTGGTCTGTGGAAAAACCTCTCTCCATGGAACCGGTTCCTGGTGCCCAAAAGGTTGGGGACCTCTGCCCTATGCCATTTCAGACAAATGGTTATTCAATCTCTTCTTAAAAACCTCCAGTGTCATTGCACCCACAACTTCTGGAGGCAAGTCATTCCACTGATTAATTGTTCTAACTGGCAGGAGTTTTTTCTTTAGTTCTTGGTTGGCTTTCTCCTTGGTTGGCTTTCTCCATCCATTGCTTTTCATCCTGCCTTCATATGCTTTGGAAAATAGGTTGACCCCCTCTCTTGTGTGGCAGCTCCTTAGATATTGGAACACTGCTATCATGTCATCCCTGGTCCTTCTATCAAACAAGGAAGTTTAAGTTCCCAGTTTGATATCATTGGTTTCTAATGTTGTGATAAGTTTATTCTCCTAACCATCAACGTGTAGTTTAATCAATTATGTTTTTTTTATATATCCTGAAGTTTTGCGTAATAAAAAGTTATAGTTTCAATTTAAATTTGGTTTCTAAAATTCTGTGTATTTCTTTCCAGTACTTTTGAGGGATTTTAAACATGTTGACCACAGGTGGTAAAATGTTTCTTTTGTGTCATAGCATTTCTAAAATGTATTACTGCATATGAGTCATCTATTTTGGATGAATAACTTGGGATGAATTTTACTTCCACAGTTTTTCCTATTGTAGTATTGTGATTACTTTTTTGACATTTTGCATTTATTTTATCATACAACTGTTCTTGTTGTTCTGTCTCCGTGTTATATCTAAGTAACAGTTTATATTTGTGTCCTAATAGATCATTTTGATTCTCTATTTCAAATTCTATCATTTTTTCTTAGAAGCCATCCCTCATTTTTGAGATCAGTTTGTATTCTTCCAACAATTTGTAAGTACATCAAACATGATACATTCCCTCATCACCAAATAATTTTTTCTTCCATGAATTTAGTCTATTCATGGGATCTGAATGAACAAATTCTGCATAGGTGATTGCAATTTTCTTACTATAAGTTATCTCCAACATAAAAAGCATATTAGAGGGAAGCTAGCAGTAAAATTGCTGGACTTATTATTTTTCTCATAAACTTCCATATTTTTTTTCAAACTTTGTCTTATAATATGTTCTTTATATTTTTTGTCTTCTTTCATGTTTCTGTTCCATAAATATCTATGAAGCCCATTAGTAAGGCCAGCTCTTTTCAATATTGATGTTCTGCTGCTTGCGGATTTTATCCATTCTCTTAGCCATGGTAGATAACTTGCTCAGCAATATATTTTAAAGTTTGGAAGACCAAGACCACCTCTGTCTTTTGAGTCTTGTAAAATTATAAATTTTACCCTGGGTTTTCTTCTATTCCATATAAAGTTATTAACAGCGGTTTTTTTTTTACCATTCTAATAAATGTGATCCTATTCCGATCCCATAAATAGACTAAATTCATGGAAGCAAGAATTATTTGGTGAAGATGGAGTCTATGATGTCTGATGTACTTACAAATTGTTGGTAAAATAAAAACTGACCTCAAAAATGAGGCACGGCTTCTAAAAAAAATATAGAATTTGAAATATGAATAGAGAATCAAGATAATCTATTGTGTTGTTGTTGTTGTTGTTAGTTGTGAAGTCATGTCCGACCCATCGCAACCCCG
>NW_015386698.1:100827-119053 GCF_001527695.2 Protobothrops mucrosquamatus
GCTTCAGTGACTCCATCCAGCCACCTCATTCTCTGTCGTCCCCTTCTTCTATTGCCCTCAATCTTTCCCAGCATTAGGCTCTTCTCCAGTGAGTCCTTCCTTCTCATTAGGTGGCCAAAGTACTTGAGTTTCAACTTCAGGATCTGGCCTTCTAAAGAGCAGTCAGGGTTGATCTCCTCTAGGACTGACTGGTTTGATCACCTTGCAGTCCAGGGGACTCGCAGGAGTCTTCTCCAGCACCATAATTCAAAGGCCTCAATTCTTTGGCGCTCAGCCTTTCTTATGGTCCAACTTTCATAGCCATTACTTAGATATAACATGGAGACAGGACAACTAAAACATTTGTATGATAAAATAAATGCAAAATTTTAAAAATCACAATACAACAAAAGGAAGAACTATGGAACAAGTCAATAAAATGCATTCCAAGTTATTCATCCAAAATAGATAATCATATAATACTAGATATTTAAAAACCCTCAAAAAGTACTGGAAATACACAGAATGGGAATTGGTATTATTTGAAACAAGTAGTTTATCATGGTTAATATATTCATCTTAATATTTGTGTATATATTCATCATCTCAACCAATGCAGCAAACAATTTTAAACCAAAAAATAAACACAGTTACAACTACAAAAATTAATATGTGTGTGAGAGAGATAACAATTACTAGCACAACCAGCAGACATGTGCCTTCACATATTTGGAATCTCAGGTCCAGACACAATAATTGCAATTAATCCTAACCAAGAAAATTGTAAGCTTTTTCACCTTTCAATGTTTCTTTTAATTTCTTTCCATAATATAACATAATTTGATATATTTCTTGATGGTGCCTGTCAGATACAAGCCCAGACATTTTACTTAATGTGTTATCTAGCAGTCAGACAATTTTTTTTACAGTAAATCTTTTTGGATTAATTCTCTTGTAATTATTTTTTGGTTTTTGAATATTGATTTTATATCCAGAGAATTATCCAAAGCTTTTTCATCAACTGTCTTATTGTACTTTATGGTCGTGTAATGGTTAATACTACATAATCTGCATAAAATTTAAGCTTATATTCCTCCTGGTGGGTTTTAATGTATTAATTTGCTAGCTGATGACTTTAAAATGATAGAAGAGAATACTTATAGCTCAGGGTTGAACTGTTTATGGAGATCCTCAGCCATCCAGGTCATGGTGTCGCAAAGGTGTTTTTTCAAAAGGCAACTGGACTTTCTTTGTTTTTTTCTCTTGAAGATGTTTTGCTTCTCTTCCAAGAAGCGTCTTCAGTTCTTATTGAAGAATTGAAGATGCTTCTTGGATAAGAAGTGAAAATGTCTTCAAGAGAAAAAACAAAGAAAGTCCAGATGCCTTTTGAAAAAGCACCTTTGGATCAGGGTTGAACTGTGAGATCCTTTGTGCTTTCCGAGCTTGGCTATTGTCTTGCAGACATTTGGAGGAACTACCACTGAGACAAACAGGATAACAGTAAACATCAGCCTAATCAAGGAACCACTAAGACCACTTCCACCAACACTGAAAGATCAAGTCACTAGTGTATTTTACAAAAAAGCAAACCCCACTCTCTTGTAACATTTATGATGTTAGCTGGTTAGTTGTTGATCTTATTTTGGTGCTCCAGAAACGCCCTGACTTGTCCAGTATCAGATCACCCATCTTCATCCTGACGTGGTTAAAATAGGCATCTTTTCTTGCTGCAAGATTTACTGCTATCCCTTTAAAGCAATGAAAATATCTTCAAAGCTACCTGTATCTGAAAAACCTTTCTGCTCCCAATTGTCCTGTCCAGCTGAGAGAGTCCACCTCAGTCCAGTATAATCCAACAGGGAAAGAAGGAGAATTAAACTCACTGAACTGAGTTCTCCAGGATGAGTTGATGCAGCCTGCTCCAATTATAACCAGTTAATACAATTCAGTCCATCAATTAAAACAAACATTGAAGCTAATAAAGTATCATTAAAATGCATGTAATCCAGCATACTCCTTAGTTCCTTTCATTATGTGGTATTTTTTTCATCAAAATGTAGCTTTCATATTAAAGGTTGAAAATATATTTTACTCAGAGCCAATTGTCCTATTTGATATGCCACAATAAACCCCAAGGGGCCTTTTTGGGATGTGGGGGAGGGGAAATGTAACAATGCCTAGAGTACCCTATTTCCACCACCTTTAACTTACTTTTTTTGGTTTAGCCATAGCCAACTCTCCCTTCCATTATTTTTAACTCCCATTGCCCCTTATCTTTCTATCAGAATGTGCATATCCTAAAGAGTTCTCTACATTAATATATTACTGTAATATTACTATAGTAAATAGTAATATTTACCATCTTTGCAAAATTCTATCAAGTAGAATTTAGTAAATATATCAATGATACCTACTTGCTCCAGTTTTTCACCGTTTGACTTGTAATTGTTGGCTTCACTTTCTCTGTCAAGAACAACTATTTGTTGTATTAGTTTTAGATCTGCACCCTTTGTCGTGTCATGCAGTCAATGAAAAATTTGCTGCAAATAACTATTTCTTGTATTTATACATCTCTCAGTAATCTACCAAATAACAAATAGATATTTGCATGGTCTCTGCTGTGCACTTCCCACATTTTACTCATTGTCATTTATCCGTCATAATTCTGTGAAACATTTAAAAATTAATCCTCTTGTAACTTTAGTTTTCACCCTTGCTACCTCCCCGAGGAAACAATCACAGCATTCTTGCAATTAGAATTGCACAATAATCATTTACATTCTGTTTCAAATGGCATCTGTATCCTTTTTCCTAGCACTCTCATTGCACTCATTTCATTAATCTTCCAATACTTTTTTCATAGAGGAATCAAACTTTTTCTTTCAGCAGTCTACATTCTTTCACTTCTTTGATTTTTTTATAACATTCATATTTTCTGATACTACCAAATAATAGTCTGTTTCACTTTCATGTACTGCTTATTAATTCTTTCAGATCTTCGTAAAACAATCCATCCAATCATGATTTGAGATTCTTATAATTTCACTGCCTTGTGTACATGAAAGTAGAGGTATGGTCCAATGGCTTTTTCATCTCTTTCTCATCCATGCATTCATGTCACCTATCATGGTATATTTTCCCTGGATCACTTTTTTGTTTGTTTGTTTATTCATTTGTTTTGCAGCCAGCCTTTATTATTTTCATAAATAACTCAAGGTGGTGGTGAACATACCTAATACTCTTTCCTCCTCCTAAGTGAAAAACTCTGTAGTTGTCTACTTAATTTTGCTCCTTTTGCTCTACTTTGTATTTTGTTTTCAATAGACCTCTCTAATCTAGTAAGATTATTTTAAATTTTGTCTGTTTTCTCAGATTATAGTTGTTCTTCCAGTTTTGGGTCATTCCGAGATTTAATAAACATTATCTTCATCTGAGCTATTCATGAAAATATCGAAGAGTACTGGGTCCAGTGCAAGAATCAGTGGCAAGGAACCACATTTCCCAAGTCAGGATAACTGTTTAGTCAGTATAGATCTATTGCCTTCTAAGACCTTCAAAAGAACAGCCATGTATCTATTCATTCAGAAAAAGAGAATAAAAGCTCTGAAATTTAAACCCTAGAATATATATAAAGGGTTGGTGTACCCGACCTGGTAAGAAGCCCTTGGGACTCTATTGATACTCCAATTTGACAAGGAACCATTGCTGGGCACTCTGCGAGTGATTTCCAAAATGGTTGGGAAACCATCATATAGACATGCTATCCAACCTAACCAGTGGTGGGATTCAAATATGTGAACAACCAGTTCTCTGTGTGGATGCCACTTCTGGAAGTCCATTCTGGGCCTGGGCAACAAAAAAATAGCTACCGGTTCTGCTGAAGTGGTGCGAACTGGCTGAATCCCACCACTGAACCTAATCTATGTTCTTATTATTCTCTTTATTACCTTATAAATGACTCAAGGCAGCGAATATGCACAATATTCTTGCCTTCTCTTATTTTCCCTTACAACAACAATCCTGTGAGGTGCATTGGACTTAGAGAGAGTGACTGGCCCAACGTTGGCTTTCATGTCAAAGGCAGGACTAGAACTCACAGTCTCTTGGTTTCTAGGTCAGTGTCTTAATCACTATACCGAATTGGCTGTCTCTATCCAATCCAAAAAGTAGAACAAGAATATTAGTCTGTCACAGTTTATTTTTGACAATCCTACACTGACTGTTAGTAATTACTGCATTGTTTTCCATCAGATTTGAAAATGAATACTTTGCCAATTCTCTTATAGTAGATTTCCTAGAAATGATGGATCGCTGCCCACACAAACACTCAACAAATTGCTTTTCTACAGTACAGTACTTGGAGATTTGAATTCATATTAGCTCAATATATATTCCCCATGTTTTCATCAAAGTCAAACTGGAGTCTTTCTCTTAGGCAAGCTCTTCACATTGCCAAGCAGAACACATATGTTCTGAAAGAAGACTGAGCCAAATAGGAGTTAAATTATATTTGTTCTTTATTACCTATAACTCTTGTCATCTTCACTGAACAGCCGGTATTCAGCCTCCTTTCCCCCCCCCTTTCATATAACATTTCTGAAGAAGCTCTTATTAGGGTAGGTTAGTGTAGGAAATAATTTATTGTACCAAAATCCAACTCATTTTGGACAATTCCTTTTTCAAAGGAACCATAAAATAAAACTCACGAACAGCTCATAGAGTTTTATCCACCCAGATAAAAAAAAAATCCATGTCTAAAATGTGATCAACATGTAACACAACTTATTCTTTCCATCTATAATGAAAGAGACACCATTTATGAGTGATGGCTTCTAATTCTGCAAAGTTATCTCTAAAATGCTGAAACAAATAAGCATCACAAATAACATGAAGCTAATACAAAAAAATCAACCATTTGCCCAAATGAAAAATCTCCAGTTTTAGACAGAACAAGGTTTAAATAATTAAACCCATGCTTAAAAAAATATCCTTGGTTCATCTTATCCCCTACTTTTTTCCCTTGTTATGTTTTATATTATCACACACAAAAAAACAAAAAAACAAATACTCTTATGGGAAGAGAATGTTAGGTCCCTTAAAATACCTCTATATTTTTGCACCTTTCCTTAAGAGGAGGGGGAAACAGTTTTATTTTAAATAATGCATTTATCTCACCTGTGCTTATCAGTCAAAACCTATCGATAAGTAACTGGTCAACTTAGTTTGAGAAAGAACCGCTATTGTAACTTCTAATAATAATAAGGGATTTTTTTTTTGTCTGTATCTATGTAAAAATGCTATTTTTGAAATTTAGGTAGGTGGCTGAACAGAATAAGCCTGAGCAAAATAATACACGTTCTTGCAATAAATATTTCAGGAAAAGGGAAAACTGCCATCTTCAAGTACCAAATCAATGATATATTTTGAAGATCTTCATTTAGACACCTTAAAATTAAACTATTGAGCATATCCATTTTATTTCTTTTCTTAATAAAGCCATGTCATTCTTATTTTTTTTTTTGTCTCGTAATGCCAAGTTGTTTCTTAGAGAAACCTGAAGTCTTTTTCAGCTTTAAAATGTTTTACTAAAGAGCCTTCTACTCTCATTTTTTATTTCCTGATATGTTTTCTAGTCTGGTAGGTTGGCAAGAGCTGGGGTGAGGACGGGAACTCACCCTGTCAGATGGTGCTTGGGTCTGAAATCTGGACTGCTGATTTCCAGCAGACAAGCCCGGTGTCTTAACTGGTGAACCACTGCACCACCCTAGCAATTTGACAGTATGCAAATGCGAGTAGATAAATAGGTACCACTTCGGTGGGAAGGTAACAATGTTCCGTGACAGTATGCTGGCCACATGATCATGGAAATGTTTTCAGACAGTGCTGGCTCAATGGCCTTGAAACGGAGATGAGCACCACCCTCTATAGTCGGCAATGACTAGTGGAATAAAATGCACAAGGACTCCTTTAACTTTTACCTATCTAGTCTAACTTTTACAAGTAGGAGTCTTTCCTACATAAATTTAGGGTCATGGACATGGCTTAAATATGTAAGGTTCATATTAGCACATGGTGAAACCGGTAACATTTCTGGTAATGATTTCACATCATCTATTTCAGATTTTTGGTTCTTCTATAGGCAAAATGTGGTAGTATGTTACATCCTGATATGCAAACAACCTAAGCAATTCTGAGAATATATTTTTATACAGCAATACATGTGTTACATCGCCAAATGCCAGTAAAGGTGCAGTCACTCTATTTTCATTCTTGAATCACCATCCAATTATGTATTTGTTGTTGTTTTTTTTGAAAAAAGTGACATTAAGTTACAATGGATATTCTCTGCTGAACAATTATTGCTTTAGAATCTCAGGCTACAACTGAAATTCTAAACAGCAGTTGTATTCGTTTCTTAGAAATATCTTAATGGTAAATTCTGTCTGCTTTGCTTTGAATGAAAGCTATCATATTTGAGTAATGAATACCTGTCTTCTGGGTTTCATTATGAAATATTTATAACTATTGCTCTGCTTAAACTATCCTAGGTCCAAAACATTGGTCCTGACCCTCATCACAGTGTATAACAAATTGCATATTACGATAATGTAAGTTGTGCTCCAGCCACAGATGCAGGAGAAACAGAAGTTGAATATTTCTCTGATGACTTACAACACCTTGTCAACAAAACACCAAAAATAGTCAGTTTAATTATATGGGATGAATGCTAAAGTTGGAAATAAAATAGTAGCTGAAATAATGGGAACATCTGGTTTCAGTCTACAAAAAAAGAAGACAAGAAATATTTATAACGAATACCTTTTCCCAACAAACTAAAATAGTCTAGACTATTTCTAAACATGAACATTGCCAGGTGGACACTACCAAAATAAAATTGGCTATCCTCTACAGGTAACAGTGGAGTTCTACACAGTCAGCAAAAAACAAGACCTGGCACTATCTCCAGCTGAAATCACAAACATCTTGTAAAATATAGCTTAATCTGAAAACAACAAAAACAATTATCAGTCAAACACAATAAAGCCTCAGCAACATCTTATCTGATTATGCAACAGAGGAAAAAATAGATTTAATGGATGACACTTGATAATAGAATGCCTGCCTCAAATTCATGACATCAATAAATATGAAGCCAGAAAATATAGCCTGAAATGCAAAAATGCAAAAGAAATAGGTGTCTGCAGATGCATGGAAATAAGAAAAGCAGAAGGAAAAAGACCCAAGGAACAGATGAAATGTGTTCAACTAATCACTTAATTCTAGAAAAGAAGAAGGTTAAACAAGGCTTCAGAATATTTGAGAACAATTGAATTGGAAAGACTAGACATTTATTTAACAAAAGGGAAATCTTTTTGCAAAGATGGGCATAGTCTTTATCTACTGGAGAAAGGCAAAATTATAACAAGCATAATCATAATACCGTCACTGAGGTACTACCTTATCATGTGCCTCTGTGGTCCTTAGAAGATCAGAATTATGCCAGAAATTCAAGCTTACTAGACAGGTCTCATCAGAGGAGTCAGATGAAGAGTGTCTCTCCCAAAAATAATATAGTGAGGCATAATTTACAGAAATCTATACCAGATTAGTCATTGTCCCCTTCAACAAGAACCAGGCTAGAGTTCCTGGAACATACGGTGACAAAAGGGTTACAGGACTTGGGATTGTTGGGTGAGCATCTAGAGCCAGCAGCTACAGAACTATGGAAGAAAAGTTGTTTACCCATTGCAAATATACAAAGATTGAAAACAAAGAAATAATGATCTACAAATCATCCAACAGGAAGAGAATATCTGAAATGAATGCATCAGTTCTGGACAGAACAACATCCAGAATTAGAAATAACAGAATACAGGTTAGGAGATCAACATCAATTTATAACACAAAATAAAGCATTCACAGAAGCAGAATTGGAAGGACTGCAAACATCTATGCAGGACAAAGAAATTGAAGTTTGCCAGAAGTAGCTCAGACTGTAGAGGCAAATCAGGAGGAACTGGAAATACAGAAATCCAGCATACCCACACAGAAATAGAGAGGGATGATTTATTTCAAATTTAAAAAAAGACTGAAGAAGAAAACCATGCATTGGCTGATTATGTAAAAGACAGAACAAGCACTCATGTAAGTTAAAAAATGGAACTTACTGAATGTACAGGAAACATAACATGACTATCAAAATAGTGTAATAAAAAACACAAACAGCATGCTGGCAAGGAATGTGGTCAATTTCTACCAAACGTCAAGGAGAAAGTGGATAAAGATAAAACATGGCAAGGGCTTATAACTGAAACATTAAAAAAAGAAACTGAAGAGTTGATTTTGGCTGCCAAAGGGCAGGTTATTCAAACAAATTCAATTAAGGTCAGAATTGAAAAATCATGAAATGATTCAAAGTGCAGATTGTGCAAAGAAGCAGAAGAAATAGTAGATCATAGACTCAGCTGGTGTAAGAGGATCGCACAAATTGATTATAAGCAGCAACTTAGCAGTCATCCAAATGATTCACTGGAATATCTATAAAAATTATCATGTGCCAGTAATGAAAAATTGGTGGGAATATAGAGTTGAAAAACTAGTTGAAAATGAGCAGGTTAAAATATTGTGGGATTCCTGAATGTAAACTAATAACATCTTGACTCATAACACACCAGATATAACTGTAGTTGAAAAGAAAAAAAGTATGAATAGTTGATATGGCAATACTAGGGGAGAATAGAATAGAAGCTTCCAATTTGCTACTGAACCAAGTCAATGAAAGCACTTCTACCAAACATATCAAAAAGTTTAGAAATTTTAAAATCAAAATAGTGGAAATATAATCAAAGCAACGAATACCTGTTATTTAATATATAGCAGAAAGAGTTGACTAGAACAAGATGGAACTTGTTAACTTGGATTGGAAAAAGGAAGACTAATAACAATGTATCAGGCTTTATACCCCCAAAGCTATATTGATTGGTTGTACTTGCCAAGAGCTAAAGAGAGCAGAAGATTCCTACCGGTGAAACAAACTGTGGAGGAAGAAAAACATGACTTGAATGACTACATCAAGAAAAGCCAATTCTTGCTGAAAAAGTCATTCAAGTCATTCTTGAAAACAACAAAAGTGAAGCTTGAATATAGAAAAGAAACAATTGGAAACCTATTTGTAAATTGGAAGAACAAGTCAATGCATGGTCAATACTTGAGGGATGTAGAAGGGAAAGCCAGTAAAAATTCCACATGGAGCTGGTTAAGATCAGGGGTGCTAAAGAAAGAAACTGATGGCTTTATTTTACTGACCCAAGAACAAACTTTGCCAACTAATTGCATGAAAGCAAAAATTCAGCATCTAACAAGCAACAGCAAATGTCGTCTTTGTAGAGAAAAGGTTGAAACAATTAGTCATTTGATCAGTGAGTGTGGTAAAATTTCACAAACTAACTGTAAACAGTGTCATGACCAAGTTGCCAACTCATTTAACAACCACCTTGTTTAGCAGTGGAAATTCTGATTCCAGCTGTGGTTGTAAGTCAAGGACAATCTATATATCTTCCTTGAGTCAAAAGTTCACAGGGGTGATGTTATAAGGAGACACCAGGAAATAGATTTGCTACTTGAAAGAAAGTGGATGACAGATCTAGAAAAAAAATATTAAAATGCAGAGACATCACACTGACAACAAAGCTCGTAATATCAAGCTCATAGTTTTCCCAATTGTAACACATGAAATCGGTACTATCAGAAAGGCTGAACAAAGAAAAACAGTTGCCTTTGAATTGTGATGCCAGAGAAAAAAATGTTGAAAACAAGTTTGGATTACAAGAACTAGATGAAGTATAATCAGTGTGATCTAATAATTAAGCTAACACTTAAATATTTTGGACATTAAGTCATTGGAGAAGACTCTGATGTTCAGAAAAAAATGAAGGAAATTCACACAGAAACCCCCAAAAGACAAGTTGTTTAGAGACTATCACTTGTAAATAGGAGCTTACAAGAAAGGAAAGAAAAAAATGCTAATAGATACTCTTGGCAAAATCACATCCATTGAGTCACAAAGAGGCAGAAGCAACTGAAGGAAATGAAAACAACTTATTTATTCAAGCGTACGTGGAATTCTTTTAAAGTTTCACAATCAATTTCCCACATAGCAGATATCACACACACACACACACACACACACACACACACACACCCCCCTTCATAAACTCAGAAATGTGCTCTTTGAAGGTTGAATCGAGTTTCACAGATATCTTCAGGTGTTTTAGATTCAGTCAGGGTGGGTTTGTGTAGATGTCAGTGGGTCCTTAGAGCTGCTGACCCTCTTCCAGATCTTGCATGGTAACTGCATGGTGCAAACAAACAAACAAATGTTGAGAGAAGATATTAAGTAAGTGATGGACAAGATACCTTGATGCCCCCTCTGGGATTTCAGGGGAAGGCATGGTTTCTTGCCAGAGGTACAGCAAACACGCCCATGCCAGATCTGAAGAGCCTTTTCTGTTTTGAATCCAAATAGCTACACATCCCTAGCAATTAGTCTAATATGCTTTTCTTGAAAAAATACTCATTTCACTTGGAAATAATATTGTATTAAGGGCAAAGCCTGCACACTATCCTGACCGATGTGACTGAGAAAGCAGTTCTCACTGGTAGGAGGTAAACTGCATCTGTGCAGATCATGTAGAAATGTGATATGTCCTTCTAAGGAATCTTTCAGAGGGCAAAATCTTCCTCCACGCTACTTTGCTGGAGTTAAATATTTGCTGCTAATTGTAGGTAGCAATCAGAATATCAATCAAGGTAATCAGAAGTGTCAAAAGCAACAGATGGTAAACATTCTGAGATGCTCTTGCATGTGTCTGAGTGTACATCAGCAAGGAAGGCAAAGGTGTACCACTTGTCATTCCAGGAAGGGATGACTGTTGACAGATGCTGATAACTTTCCCAAACCACAGAGCTGCTCACCCTAATTTTTAAAATGAAGCCATTAGATGTTCTGCTATTTGTTGGTGGGTCTATGCCACTCAGCATAAATCATGTAGAAAGTAATTCAATTAAAGAAATCCAAGTGTCATAGTTCTAACTCATGGCGGTGTTAATATGCTGTCCTCCATTCCTTGAGTCAGCAGGAAAGTCTGGTGATATAAATTGGGCTGCCATGATGGTGGAGGCCTATTCTGCCTCAGTAATGAGGCAGGCTAGGGGGCTGATGGAATGCAGACTAGTTTTAATATGGGACAAATTAAGGAAAGTGCTTGATGGATTCTCCTGGCTTCATTTTTCCTTCTGGGTGCCACCTGCCAATGGGGAAAATGGCCATAAATTGCTCTCCTTAATGTGAAATAAGGTAGATGCTTTGGAAGGTAGATTTAGCTACCTGGTGGGTGGTCTAGCTAACAGGTCCAGAAGGCTTCATGCTTATGACTTCTCAAGTAGATGATTTCTTAACACAAGTCTATGGTTTTTTGGAAGGAGCACTAAATTCCTGTCCGAAATTAGCCTGACAGGCTATAGCAGGGGTGTCAAACTCACTGTGTCACATGACGTGTCGTGACGTATTGTGACTTTTTCCCCTTTGCTGGAGCTGGGGTGGGTGCAGCTTCCGCATGACGCATCTGGCCCGTGGGCCGGCAGTTTGACACCGCTGGGCTATGGAGTTAAGAAAGGTTTGTGAGGAGCCAGGGCCCCCACTTCACATACTCTTATGAGGAAATGAAGTTGGGGTCTGTGCTTCGGAAAAGCAGCTGCCCACTTCCTTCATGCATTCATACATTCCCTCAGAACAGCATCCAAACTGGTGTGGCAGCTGCCTGTCATAACTGAGCCAGTTTTTTCAAGGATGCCTCACTGTCCAGAGACAGCCTCATGCCACCCTGACTCTTAGCTTACTAAAGCAAATTTATTACATTTATATGCTGCCCATCTCATTCTGCAAAGCAACTCTGAGCAGTTTACAATAAAAATCATATTATTTATTAAATAATTATATGCTAAGACAGAATTTAGGAGAAAAGGAGACAGTAAACAGCATGCACTGTGTACACAATTATTAGGCAAGTGAGTATTTTGACATATCATCATTTTCGTGCATATTTTCCACCTCCAAGCTGTATAACCTGAATGCTTATAGTGGATATAAGTATATCAGGTGATATGTATTTGTGTAATGAGGGAGAGGGTGCAGATTCTGATGGGGCTCAAGATTGACTCAGCTTTCCATCTTTCCGGGACTGGTAAAAGAGGACCCAGATTATTGGGGACAATATGCTGACATTGTAAACTGCCCAGAGAATGCTGTAAAGTGCTACAGGGTGGTATGTAAGTCTAAATGTTATTGCTCTTGTTATCCTACCTTGTATGAATGGTCCTTCTGTTTGATTTGAACTGGTCCATGTAATTTGCCTGGCTCCTTCCCTCCTGTTTTTAGGGAAGACATTAAAACACAATGATTCTTTCAGGCCTTGGAGCTGGAATGCTGTTGTATTCCCTCCAGTAGGACAACATATTTTGATTTAGGATTATATTGATGATTGTTCCTAGTGCTATATGATTTGTAATATTATTGATTTTTTTTCTTTTCACTTAATTTATCAAACATATTGAGCAATCCTAGTCAACCATGTCTGGGCAGCTTATGATAGGTAGTCAAAACAAACCCACCAATAAGATAGCAACACCTCAGAAAAGACAGATAACCTAAAGCAGACATGTCAAACACAAGGCCGGGGGCCGGATGCGGCCCACAAAGTGGTTTCATGTGGCCCGCGAAGCCATCCTGGAAACAGTGAGGGAATGGCCCTTGCTGCCTTGGCCCTGGCCCAGGCCGCCTGGGAGGGAGCCAATGTACAATTTTGTGGTGGCCATCTATGCTGAAACGTCTTAGCTCCACAAGGCCGTCTGGAAACAGTGAGGAACCAGCCCCTGCCGCGTTGACCCTGCCCCCTCGGTGCATGCTGGGGAGGTGTCAACCTTTTTGAGGAATGAAGAAATGCACCATTGCCTGGAAGTGGCCAGCAAATGACCCTGGCCTACTTCACATATCCGGCTTGATGGGCTCCAGGGGAGGGGTTTTGGCAGGCAGCGGGGCGCTCTCCTCACAGTGCCGAGAGGCTGAGCTGGGTGGCGCAAATCTGATAAGAAGTGCAATGCTGCCTAGCCCCAGCCTGCCCAGTTTCAGCAGGCAGCAAGGTGCAAAGCTGGCGAGCTTCGCACCGCCCAGCTCAACCTCTCGGCACTGTGAGGAGAGTGCCCCGCTGCCTGCTGAGACCAGGCAGGCTGGGTGGCGGCGTGCTTCTTTTCAGATTTGTGCCGCCTGGCTCAGCCTCTCGGCACTGTGAGGAAAGCGCCCCGCTGCCTGCCAAAACAGGGCAGGCTGGGGGCAGGGTGGCATTGCACAGTTAACGTTGACTCTCACGCTGCTCATGGCATCCCCTCCCCCAGAGCCCACCAAGCCAGATATGTGAAGTAGGTGAGGGCCATGTGGCTGGCCACTTCCAGGCGATGGTGCATTTCTTCATTCCTCACGAAGGGTGACACCTCCTTAGCTGCGTTTCTTGCCTGTTTTTCTCCCTCCCTCATCTCAAATATTTTCCCACCACTCTGTACTTAGGAAGGAAGGAAAGAAGGAAAGGAGAGGAAGGGTCTGAGGGAAGTCCTGCCTTAGTCCTGCCCTGTTGCCCTTTCACCATCCCCTTGCCCCCTCCTCCTGGCCTATCCTGGGGTCTCCCATCCTATTGCTAAGGAAGCTTTGGATACAAAGCCGGGTCTCCTTCCATGGAGAGGGAATGGGCTTCCCTCTGACTTTGCCCTCCTACCCATCATGAGCAACCTGGCTAAGGAGAGCAAGCACAGCAGCAGCAGCCTTGAGGAGGAGGTAAGTGCAGCTGGGCGCCCCCTTGGGGAAGTGGGGCTGGGCTTGGTGCTGCGGGTGCTCAAGGGCCAGGCTGGGCATTTGACCTCTGCTGCCCAGGACTCCGGGCAGCCCACTCCACCATTCAGCTCCCCCACATGGCCTGAGAGGAACAGTGAGGCTCCTCCAGTGGACCATACCTTGGCACTTGTCCTGGTCCCATCCCCTTCTGCCAGAGACCCTCAGATCTGTCCCACTCCTGCCCAGGCCCCCACAGGCACCATTGACGCGAATGATGTAGAGCTGGCCACGCCTACCCAGTAGGCCACACCCACTCCATCCACATCCACCCAGTAGGTTGCACCCACCCTGGCCACCCCCCCCCCCGAGGGCAAACGCAACGCTGATGCGGCCCTCAATGAAATTGAGTTTGACATCCCTGCCCTAAAGGAAAACAAACTGATAGTAAAAAGAAAATAAATTCCAGAAAACAGCTTCTCATCTCAGGGCTTGGGGAAAAAGCTGGATGTTCAAGGCACATTTAAAGGATGTTGCATTATTTTTAACCCTATTTATGTAGGTTGGGAAATTAGTCACATACTAGCAGCCTATAAGCTCAGTAAAAAATAATAATTATAATAACAATATATTAAATTTATATGCTACCCTACTTGTAGCATCTCAGGGTAGTTTACAATTGTTAAAACATTTAGGAACAAAATATTACAAATAAAAAAAAAATAGCACAAGAGAGAAGAACAACAATGGCAAAGATAACAAACTTGAAGAAGAACAGAAAGGAAGAAAGGGGTGTGGATCATCCGCATCAAAAGCCTGGGTGAAGCGCCAGATCTTTAGCGCTCTTCTGAATTTCAGTAGGATGGAAGCTATTTGAATTTCAGGAGGAAATTGAATTTCATTCCAGAGGGCAGGTGCTTCTACAGGCATTTCTGGGGGGTCCCAACAGCTGCCATTGTTTAATTACCATAGTGGCGCAGTGGTTAGAATGCAGTATTGCAGACTAATTCTGCTGACTGCCAGCCGTTCGATTCCCACTGGCTCAAAGTTGACTCAGCCTTCCATCCTTCTGAGGTTGGTAAAATGAGGACCCACATTGTTGAGGACAATATGCCGAATCTGTAAACCACTTAGAGAAGGCTATAAAGGACTGTGAAGAGGTGTATAAATCTAAATGCTATTGCTAATGCTAATTGACGGAACCTGGAATACATGAAGCCTCTTAGATTGAACCAGCTAGAAATCTACTATGGAAGATTGGAGGTCCCTCTAATAATAAGGCCTTATGCCATGAAGGGTTTTATAGGCATTAATCAGCACCTTGAATTACATTTGGAAGCAAATTAGAGACTTGTGCAATTTCTAAAGCTGCCTGCCTGCCTGCCTGCCTGCCTGCCTGTCTCTATCTATCTGTCTGTCTGTCTGTCTGTCTGTCTGTCTGTCTATCATCTAGCTGCCCCAATTATCTGGACAGCTCCCAATCAAAATCAACAGATTACCAAGGCATGTCCATCACTGCCCAGGCTGCTGCATTCTAGAACAAATAAAACGAATGCAATGAAATAAGTAGACTGCATTGTGTAATCAAATGAAATAAATAAAATGCATTGGGCTAAGTGCTGGTTTGTTTAACCTTGATTCATTGACTAAGCCACAATTAATCATAATTTCCAGGATTCACACATACATGCTAATCCGTAATCTGTATTTTATAAATATAAAATACATATAAAACAATGGTTGAGTTGATGCAACATGCTACGCCCAAACCAAGGAAATTATGTTTGTATGCAATGCGCAAATCCAACATTATTTCCTCCGTCCCTTTTGACTGCTTTGCAGAACATAAAAATTAATGGAGACTCAAAAAAATACCTCTTTGATGTATTTAGAAAGGGACAGAGCAGAGATGGTAGCTGGAAAGTAAGTTTTCAAACTGTTTCTTTCATCTGAGAGGCAGGAACTCCAGACATATTTCAAGGAATCCATGCTCCAGCATTTCTGAATATAGGGGAAAAAACCCTGAAAGGCCAGAATTTAAGGTTATAAGCCTGATTTTGGAATTCATGTTCATACAAGGTATACAAATTTTCATTTTCATTTATTGTTTGAGGTTTAGCTTTCTGTGGTTAGATGTTTCCTTAGTCAAAGTCAAATAGCAGGACTTTTGTTGATAAGAGAATAAGATGAGAGTTTATGGGAAAAGAATAGAATATAATAGAGCTGGAAGGGACCTTGAAGGTCTTCTAGTCCAGCCCCCTCCTCAAGCAGGAGGACCTATACCATCTCAGACAAGTGACTGTCTAGCTTCTTCTTAAAAGTCTCCAGTGATGGAACACCCATGATTTCTGGAGGCAAGCTGTTCCACTAGTTAATTGTCCTCACTGTCAGGAAGTTTCTCCTTAAATCCAGGTTGCTTCTCTCTTTGATCAGTTTCCAACCATTGTTTCTTGTCCTGCTCTCTGGTTCTTTGGAGAATAATTTGATGCCCTCTTTTTGGTGGCAGCTCCTCAAATACTGGAATATTGCTATCATGTCTCCCCTATTTCTTCTTTTCTTTAGACTAGCCAAATCCAAGTCCTGCAGCTGTTCTTCATATGTTTTAGTCTCCAGGCCTTTAAAGGAATACTATTAAGCCAGCAGTGTGCTGCAGCTGCAAAAAAGCCAATATAGTGCTAGGCTGCATTAACAGAAGTATAGAATAAAAATCGAGTGAAGTGTTAATACCACTTTACTATGCCTTGGTAAGGCCAAACCTGGAATACTGCATCCAGTTTTGGTCACCATGATGTAAAAAAGATGTTGAGACTCTAGAAAGAGTACAGAGAAGAGCACCAAAGATGATTAGGGGACTGGAGGCTAAAACATATAAGGAATGGTTGCTGGAATTGGGTACGTCTAGTTTAATGAAGAGAAGAACGAGGGATGACATAATAGTAGTGTTCCAATATCTCAGGGGTTGCCACCAAGAAGAGGGAGTCAAGCTATTCTCCAAAGCACCTGAAGGCAGGACAAGAAGCAACGGATGGAAACTAACCAAAGAGAGAAGCAACCTAGAACTAAGGAGAAATTTCCTGACAGTTAGAACAATTAATCAGTGGAACAATCTGCCTCCAGAAGTTGTGAACGCTCCAACACTGGAAGTTTTTAAGAAGAGACTGGACAACCATTTGTCTGAAATGGTATAGGGTTTTCTGCCTGTGCAGAAAACCCTATACCAACAACAACAAGAAGAGCCTCATCATCATCATCATTATTATTGATCATCGTACAGTCAGCCAGATGTTCAGACTTGATTTGGCATTTTTGTCTACCTATCGAGTCCTTATCAAGGACCTGGGATAGGCAGATGTAGATGTTTGATGGTATTACAGATATTGTCGCAGGATGGAAGCAGTTCCTAGTAAGGCCGCCTTTTGCAATTGACTAATGGCGAATTTGTCAATGCCAATGGTGTTCAAATGGTGCTCAAGTTGTTTTGGGATTGCACCCAAGGCACCTATTACTATTGGTACTTGGACGTGATCTGTAATAATAGATCATTATTTCTTTGTTTTCAATCATTGTGTATTTGCAATGGTTAAACAGCTTTTCTTCCAGTAGTTCTGCAGCTGCTGGCCCTGGTTGCTCAGCCAACAGTCCTGAGTCCTGTAACCCATTTTTTCACCAGATATCCAGGAACTCCAACATCTAGCACGGACCTTGTGGGCAACATCCGAGCAGGTATGGCTTTCTGAAATTTACGTCTCACCATAATTTTTATGGGAGAGACACACTTTGTCTGACTCCTCTGATGAGACCTGTCCAGTGAGGTTGAACCTCTGGCATAGCTCTCATCTTCCTCAGAGTACACAAGCCCCACAATCACGTCAAGGTAGTGCCTCACTGGGGGTTGTTGTTGTTGTTGATGATATTATTATTATTATTATTATTATTATTATTATTATTATTATTATTATTAATCTTTATTTAAAAATACAGATAACTGTTAGCTTACAATAACATACAGGTAGTCCCCAATTTATAACAATTCATTTAGTGATCATTCAAAGTTACAACAGCACTGCAAAAAGTGTCGTATGACTGTTTTTCGCACTTATGACCATTGCAGCATTCGCATGGTCACATGATCAAGATTCAGATGCTTGGCAACGGAGTCCTATTTATGATGGTTTATTTATTTATTTATTTTATTTGATTTATATCCCGCCCTTCTCCCAACGGGACTCAGGGCGGCTCACAACATATTAAAAAACATAAACACGTTTACAACCCCACCGAAATAAAACCAATTAAAACCGAATATTTAAAGTTGTGCTATTTAAAAATTACTCCTAAAATAAACCCGATTTAAAATCCTCCCTAGGCCAG
>NW_015386698.1:119406-206410 GCF_001527695.2 Protobothrops mucrosquamatus
TGCAGCTCGCGCAGCAGCGGTGTTACATGGGAGCAACGAGTCCCTCCCAACACCGCCCGCGCGGCCGCATTCTGGACCAGTTGAAGCCTCCGGGTGCTCCTCAAAGGGAGCCCCATGTAGAGAGCGTTACAATAGTCCAGGCGGGAGGTGACGAGAGCATGAGTGACTGTGCGCAAGGCGTCCCGGTCCAGAAAAGGTCACAACTGGTGAATCAGGCGAACCTGATAGAACGCCCCCCTGGTCACGGCCGACAAATGGTCATCCAATGTCAGCCGTGAATCCAGGAGGACTCCCAAGTTGCGCACCCTCTCTGAGGGGGCCAAAATTTCGCCCCCTATAGTCAGCGATGGAGTCAGCTGACTATGCCGAGGCGCCGGCAACCACAGCCACTCGGTCTTGGAAGGGTTGAGCCTGAGTCTGTTCCTCCCCATCCAGACCTGTACGGCCTCCAGGCAACGGGCCATCACGTCAAGGGCATCGTTGGGGTGGCCTGGGGTGGAAATGTACAGCTGAGTTGCAATGTCCTGAGATCATATGATCGGCTTTTACGACCTTCTGACCAGCAAAGTCAAGGGGAAAGACAGATTCACTTAACAACCATGTTACTAACTTAACAACTGCAGTGATTCACTTAACAACTGTGGCAAAATGGATTGTAAAGTGGGGCAAAACTCACTTAACCAATGTTTCACTTAGCAAGATAAATTTTGGGCTCAGTTGTGGTTATAACTCAAGGACTGCCTGTGCTGGAATTTTATAGATTTTCAAGGCAACTGAGTGTTTTGTTTTTGACAGGCTAATTTTGTCATTTTAGCAATGCCTTTGATTCCTTCTGACAAACAGGAAAATGGAAAATCAAAAATGAAGAGACCTTGTCTACCTTATGAGAAAATGAGACTTTGCAATGGCTGCTTTCTCATCACCAGAGAACTCTAAAGGCATCACTTTGAGGTTCAATGAAGCTCTGACACTAACTAGCGTTTTTGACAAAGATGAGGGTGGAGAAATGTTGGTTTGGGATGGTAGAAATGTCTGCCTGTTGATATGCATCAGTGAAGTCAGCTGCAGTGGGGTTTGTATTGATTGACCTACTGCATTAATTCTTCCAAGCTGCAGAGAGACTGGGAATGCTGACAACAAACTGGTTTTTGTTTATTCTCAGAATAATGATTATTCTAAATTGTTGGGAAACCTGGACTACTAAAGGCTCCCTAGATATTTTGGATTAATTTACATGTTCTGCCACAGAAGGCTATGGTTAATAAATGAACCTCCCAATCCTTTGAGGTAGATGAGCATCTTTGGCATTTTGAGATTACAAAATGGCTGTCATGGGGAATATAGTCATAAAAGAACCCTTTCTTTGCAGAAGACAGACATGAATTTACTGTCCCACCGTCTCTCTTTCCCTGACCATCCANAAGGGTGATTGCCCTTCACCATTGATCGCCCATTAAGGGTGATTGCCCTTCTCCATCTGCATACAGTTTCATGCCCGTTGCTGGTTGGCTAACTAGCAACAGGGTCTTGCCAGCCAATGGAATTGTGTGATTACAAGCCAGGGGAATCCCATAAAAGAGGGCTCCCCTGGCCCAGAGAGCCAGTCCGGATTTACCTTACACCTTGCCAATAAACCAAGAGCTGACTGTCACTCGACTTGTGTCTTACTGCCTGCGCGATCTAACAGTGACGTGTCGTGACGTATTGTGACTTTTTCCCCTTTGCTGGAGCTGGGGTGGGTGCAGCTTCCGCATGACGCATCTGGCCTGTGGGCCGGCAGTTTGACACCGCTGGGCTATAGAGTTAAGAAAGACTTGTGAGGAGCTCGGGCCCCCACTTCACACTCTCTCATGAGGAAATGAAGTTGGGGTCTGTGCTTCGGAAAAGCAGCTGCCCACTTCCTTCATGCATTCGTACATTCCCTCAGAACAGCATCCAAACTGGTGTGGCAGCTGCCTGTCATAACTGAGCCAGTTTTTTCCAAGGATGCCTCACTGTCCAGAGACAGCCTCACGCCACCCTGACTCTTAGCTTACTAAAGCAAATTTATTACATTTATATGCTGCCCATCTCATTCTGCAAAGCAACTCTGAGCAGTTTACAATAAAAATCATATTATTTATTAAATAATTATATGCTAAGACAGAATTTAGGAGAAAAGGAGACAGTAAACAGCATGCACTGTGTGCACAATTATTAGGCAAGTGAGTATTTTGACATATCATCATTTTCGTGCATATTTTCCACCTCCAAGCTGTATAAACCTGAATGCTTATAGTGGATATAAGTATATCAGGCGATATGTATTTGTGTAATGAGGGAGAGGGTGCAGATTCTGACGGGGCTCAAGATTGACTCAGCTTTCCATCTTTCCGGGACTGGTAAAAGAGGACCCAGATTATTGGGGACAATATGCTGACATTGTAAACTGCCCAGAGAATGCTGTAAAGTGCTACGGGGTGGTATGTAAGTCTAAATGTTATTGCTCTTACTATCTTACCTTGTATGAATGGTCCTTCTGTTTGATTTGAACTGGTCCATGTAATTTGCCTGGCTCCTTCCCTCCTGGTTTTTAGGAAAGACATTAAAACACAATGATTCTTTCAGGCCTTGGAGCTGGAATGCTGTTGTATTCCCTCCAGTAGGACAACATATTTTGATTTAGGATTATATTAATGATTGTTCCTAGTGCTATATGATTTGTAATATTATTGATTTTTTTTCTTTTCACTTAATTTATCAAACATATTGAGCAATCCTAGTCAACCATGTCTGGGCAGCTTATGATAGGTAGTCAATACAAACCCACCAATAAGATAGCAACACCTCAGAAAAGACAGATAACCTAAAACAGACATGTCAAACACAAGGCCGGGGGCCGGATGCGGCCCACGAAGTGGTTTCATGTGGCCTGCAAAGCCATCCTGGAAACAGTGAGGGAACGGCCCTTGCTGCCTTGGCCCTGGGCCAGGCCGCCTGGGAGGGAGCCAATGTACAATTTTGTGGTGGCCATCTATGCTGAAACGCATTCCGTCTTAGCTCCACAAGGCCGTCTGGAAACAGTGAGGAACCAGCCCCTGCCGCGTTGACCCTGCCCCCTTGGTGCATGCTGGGGAGGTGTCAACCTTTTTGAGGAATGAAGAAATGCACCATTGCCTGGAAGTGGCCAGCAAATGACCCTGGCCTACTTCACATATCTGGCTTGATGGGCTCCAGGGGAGGGGTTTTGGCAGGCAGCGGGGCGCTCTCCTCACAGTGCCGAGAGGCTGAGCTGGGTGGCGCAAATCTGATAAGAAGTACAATGCTGCCTAGCCCCAGCCTGCCCAGTTTCAGCAGGCAGCAAGGTGCAAAGCTGGTGAACTTCGCACTGCCCAGCTCAACCTCTCGGCACTGTGAGGAGAGCGCCCCGCTGCCTGCTGAGACCAGGCAGGCTGGGGGCTGGGCGGCGGCGTGCTTCTTTTCAGATTCATGCCGCCTGGCTCAGCCTCTCGGCACTGTGAGGAAAGCGCCCCGCTGCCTGCCAAAACTGGGCAGGCTGGGGGCTGGGTGGCATTGCGCAGTTAACGTTGACTCTCACGCTGTTCATGGCATCCCCTCCCCCAGAGCCCACCAAGCCAGATATGTGAAGTAGATGAGGGCTATGTGCTGGCTACTTCCAGGTGATGGTGCATTTCTTCATTCCTCACGAAGGGGGACACCTCCCCAGCTGCGTTTCTTGCCTGTTTTTCTCCCTCCCTCATCTCAAATATTTTCCCACCACTCTGTACTTAGGAAGAAAGGAAAGAAGGAAAGGAGAGGAAGGGTCTGAGGGAAGTCCTGCCTTAGTCCTGCCCTGTTGCCCTTTCACCATCCCCTTGCCCCCTCCTCCTGGCCTATCCTGGGGTCTCCCATCCTATTGCTAAGGAAGCTTTGGATACAAAACTGGGTCTCCTCCCATGGAGAGGGAATGGGCTTCCCTCTGACTTTGCCCTCCTACCCATCATGAGCAACCTGGCTAAGGAGAGCAAGCACAGCAGCAGCAGCCTTGAGGAGGAGGTAAGTGCAGCTGGGCGCCCCCTTGGGGAAGTGGGGCTCGGCTTGGTGCTGCGGGTGCTCGAGGGCCAGGCTGGGCGTTTGACCTCTGCTGCCCATGGCTCCGGGCAGCCCACTCCACCATCCAGCCCCCCCACATGGCCTGAGAGGAACAGTGAGGCTCCTCCAGTGGACCATGCCTTGGCACTTGTCCTGGTCCCATCCCCTTCTGCCAGAGACCCTCAGATCTGTCCCCCTCCTGCCCAGGCCCCCACAGGCACCATTGACGTGAACGATGTAGAGCTGGCCATGCCCACCCAGTAGGCCACACCCACTCCATCCACATCCACCCAGTAGGCTGCACCCACCCTGGTCACACACCCCCGCCCCCCCGAGGGCAACCGCAACGCTGATGCGGCCCTCAATGAAATTGAGTTTGACATCCCTGCCCTAAAGGAAAACAAACTGATAGTAAAAAGAAAATAAATTCCAGAAAACAGCTTCTCATCTCAGGGCTTGGGGAAAAAGCTGGATGTTCAAGGCACATTTAAAGGATGTTGCATTATTTTTAACCCTATTTATGTAGGTTGGGAAATTAGTCACTTACTAGCAGCCTATAAGCTCAGTAAAAAATAATAATTATAATAACAATATATTAAATTTATATGCTACTCTACTTGTAGCATCTCAGGGTAGTTTACAATTGTTAAAACATTTAGGAACAAAATATTACAAATAAACAAAAAATAGCACAAGAGAGAAGAACAATGGCAAAGATAACAAACTTGAAGAAGAACAGAAAGGAAGAAAGGAGTGTGGATCATCCGCATCAAAAGCCTGGGTGAAGCGCCAGATCTTTAGCGCTCTTCAGAATTTCAGTAGGATGGAAGCTATTTGAATTTCAGGAGGAAATTGAATTTCATTCCAGAGGTCAGGTGCTTCTACAGGCATCCAGAGGCGTAGCGTGGGGGGTGCAGGGGGGGCCGGCCGCACCGGGCGCAACATCTGGGGGCGCGCGCTCGCACTCGCAGCTCTCTGCCCCTGCCTGGCTCACTCACTCTCTCTGCAGTGCTGGCTGTGCGAATCCGATCCGAGCCGCCGGGTCGCCGATGCCGCCCACTGTGGAGGGGGGCGCAAATTACTTGCCCCGGGTGCTGACAACCCACGCTACGCCACTGCAGGCATCTCTGGGGGGTCCCAACAGCTGCCATTGTTTAATTGCCATAGTGGCGCAGTGGTTAGAATGCAGCATTGCAGACTAATTCTGCTGACTGCCAGCCGTTCGATTCTCACTGGCTCAAAGTTGACTCAGCCTTCCATCCTTCTGAGGTTGGTAAAATGAGGACCCACATTGTTGAGGGCAATATGCTGAATCTGTAAACCACTTAGAGAAGGCTGTAAAGGACTGTGAAGCAATATATAAGCCTAAGTGCTATTGCTAATGCTAATTGATGGAACCTGGAATACATGAAGCCTCTTAGATTGAACCAGCTAGAAATCTACTATGGGAGATTGGAGGTCCCTCTAATAATAAGGCCTTATGCCATGAAGGGTTTTATAGGCATTAATCAGCACCTTGAATTACATTTGGAAGCAAATTAGAAACTTGTGCAATTTCTAAAGCTGTCTGCCTGCCTGCCTGCCTGCCTGCCTGCCCCCCCCCCCTCTCTCTCTCTCTCTCTCTCTCTCTCTCTCTCTCTCTCTCTATCTATCTATCTATCTATCTATCTATCTATCTATCTATCTATCTATCTATCTATCTATCTATCTATCTATCTATCTATCTATCTATCTATCTATCATCTAGCTGCCCCAATTATCTGGACAGCTCCCAATCAAAATCAACAGATTACCAAGGCATGTCCATCACTGCCCAGGCTGCTTCATTCTAGAACAAATAAAACGAATGCAATGAAATAAGTAGACTGCATTGTGTAATCAAATGAAATAAATAAAATGCATTGGGCTAAGTGCTGGTTTGTTTAACCTTGATTCATTGACTAAGCCACAATTAATCAAAATTTCCAGGATTCACACATACATGCTAATCCGTAATCTGTATTTTATAAATATAAAATACATATAAAACAATGGTTGAGTTGATGCAACATGCTACGCCCAAACCAAGGAAATTATGTTTTTATGCAATGCGCAAATCCAACATTATTTCCTCCGTCCCTTTTGACTGCTTTGCAGAACATAAAAATTAATGGAGACTCAAAAAAATACCTCTTTGATGTATTTAGAAAGGGACAGAGCAGAGATGGTCGCTGCAAAGTAAGTTTTCAAACTGTTTCTTTCATCTGAGAGGCAGGAACTCCAGACATATTTCAAGGAATCCATGCTCCAGCATTTCTGAATATAGGGGAAAAAACCCTGGAAGGCCAGAATTTAAGGTTATAAGCCTGATTTTGGAATTCATGTTCATACAAGGTATACAAATTTTCATTTTCATTTATTGTTTGAGGTTTAGCTTTCTGTGGTTAGATGCTTCCTTCGTCAAAGTCAAATAGCAGGAATTTTGTTGATAAGAGAATAAGATGAGAGTTTGTGGGAAAAGAATAGAATATAATAGAGCTGGAAGGGACCTTGAAGGTCTTCTAGTCCAGCCCCCTCCTCAAGCAGGAGGACCTATACCATCTCAGACAAGTGACTGTCTAGCTTCTTCTTAAAAGTCTCCAGTGATGGAGCACCCACGATTTCTGGAGGCAAGCTGTCCTCACTGTCAGGTTTCTCCTTAAATCCAGATTGCTCCTCTCTTTGATCAGTTTCCAACCATTGTTTCTTGTCCTGCCTTCTGGTGTTTGGTGAATAATGTGACCCCCTCTTTTTGGTGGCAGCTCCTCAAATACTGGAATATTGCTATCATGTCTCCCCTATTTCTTCTTTTCTTTAGACTAGCCAAATCCAAGTCCTGCAGCCGTTCTTCATACGTTTTAGTCTCCTGGCCTTTAAAGGAATACTATTAAGCCAGCAGTGTGCTGCAGCTGCCAAAAAAACCAACACAGTGCTAGGCTGCATTAACAGAAGTATAGAATAAAAATCAAGTGAAGTATTAATACCACTTTACTATGCCTTGGTAAGGCCAAACTTGGAATACTGCATCCAGTTTTGGTCACCACGATGTAAAAAAGATGTTGAGACTCTAGAAAGAGTACAGAGAAGAGCACCAAAGATGATTAGGGGACTAGAGGCTAAAACATATAAAAAAACAGTTGTTGGAATTGGGTAAGTCTAGTTTAATGAAGAGAAGGACGAGGGGGGACATGATAGCAGTGTTCCAATATCTCAGGGGTTGCCACCAAGAAGAGGGAGTCAAGCTATTCTCCAAAGCACTTGAAGGCAGGACAAGAAGCAACGGATGAAAACTAACCAAAGAGAGAAGCAACCTAGAACTAAGGAGAAATTTCCTGACAGTTAGAACAATTAATCAGTGGAACAATCTGCCTCCAGAAGTTGTGAACGCTCCAACACTGGAAGTTTTTAAGAAGAGACTGGACAACCATTTGTCTGAAATGGAATAGGGTTTTCTGCCTGAGCAGGGGGTTGGACTAGATGACCTCCAAGGTCCCTTCCAACAACAACAAGAAGAACATCATCATCATTATTATTGATCATCGCACAGTCAGCCAGATGTTCAGATTTGATTTGGCATTTTTGTCTACCTATCAAGTCCTTACCAAAGACCTGGGATAGGCAGATGTGGATGTTTGATGATATTACAGATATCATAGCAGAATGGAAGCAGTTCCTAATAAGGCCGCCTTTTGCAATTGACTAATGGCGAATTTGTCAATGCCAATGGTGTTCAAGTGGTGCTCAAGTTGTTTTGGGATTGCACCCAAGGCACCTATTACTATTGGTACTTGGACGTGATCTGTAATAACAGATCATTATTTCTTTGTTTTCAATCATTGTGTATTTGCAATGGTTAAACACCTTTTCTTCCAGTAGTTCTGCAGCTGCTGGCCCTGGTTGCTCAGCCAACAGTCCTGAGTCCTGTAACCCATTTTTTCACCAGATATCCAGGAACTCCAACATCTAGCACGGACCTTGTGGGCAACATCCGAGCAGGTATGGCTTTCTGAAATTTATGTCTCACCATAATTTTTATGGGAGAGACACACTTTGTCTGACTCCTCTGATGAGACCTGTCCAGTGAGGTTGAACCTCTGGCATAGCTCTCATCTTCCTCAGAGTACACAAGCCCCACAATCACGTCAAGGTAGTGCCTCACTGGGGGTTGTTGTTGTTGATATTATTATTATTATTATTATTATTATTATTATTATTATTATTATTATTATTATTATTATTAACCTTTATTTAAAAATACAGATAACTGTTAGCTCACAATAACATACAGGTAGTCCCCAATTTATAACAATTCATTTAGTGATCATTCAAAGTTACAACAGCACTGCAAAAAGTGTCGTATGACTGTTTTTCTTACTTATGACTGTTGCAGCATTCACATGGTCACATGATCAAGATTCAGATGCTTGGCAACTGAGTCCTATTTATGATGGTTGCAATGTCCTGAGATCATATGATCAGCTTTTACGACCTTCTGACCAGCAAAGTCAAGGGGAAAGACAGATTCACTTAACAACCATGTTACTAACTTAACAACTGCAGTGATTCACTTAACAACTGTGGCAAAATGGATCGTAAAATGGGGCAAAACTCACTTAACCAATGTTTCACTTAGCAAGATAAATTTTGGGCTCAGTTGTGGTTATAACTCAAGGACTGCCTGTGCTGGAATTTTATAGATTTTCAAGGCAACTGAGTGTTTTGTTTTTGACAGGCTAATTTTGTCATTTTAGCAATGCCTTTGATTCCTTTTGACAAACAGGAAGATGGAAAATCAAAAATGAAGAGACCTTGTCTACCTTATGAGAAAATGAGACTTTGCAATGGCTGCTTTCTCATCACCAGAGAACTCTAAAGGCATCACTTTGAGGTTCAATGAAGCTCTGACACTAACTAGCGTTTTTGACAAAGATGAGGGTGGAGAAATGTTGGTTTGGGATGGTAGAAATGTCTGCCTGTTGATATGCATCAGTGAAGTCAGCTGCAGTGGGGTTTGTATTGATTGACCTACTGCATTAATTCTTCCAAGCTGCAGAGAGACTGGGAATGCTGACAACAAACTGGTTTTTGTTTATTCTCAGAATAATGATTATTCTAAATTGTTGGGAAACCTGGACTACTAAAGGCTCCCTAGATATTATGGATTAATTTACATGTTCTGCCACAGAAGGCTATGGTTAATAAATGAACCTCCCAATCCTTTGAGGTAGATGAGCATCTTTGGCATTTTGAGATTACAAAATGGCTGTCATGGGGAATATAGTCATAAAAGAACCCTTTCTTTGCAGAAGACAGACATGAATTTACTGTCCCACCGTCTCTCTTTCCCTGACCATCCAAGTTCACCTTAGTCTTTTTTCTGGGATGGCAACCACAGATGCTATGAAAATCCCACCCTAGAAATTATATGACTCTGCCAACCTCAAGAAAACAGGACCTGAGATTTTTATAAAGATGGGTTCCGAATGACTTATCACATGTTTGTTTGTTTACCTATTTATTTAGAACATTTACTTGGCTGCCCAACCTACTCACAGTGACTCTAGGTAGCTTATAGAACTAAAACCACAATAAAAAACCCAATAAACTACCACCACCCTATTGACAACAATCAAGCCAACTACTTGATGGGCTTCATATCACTCTGGGCTCTCCAGGCCCACTGGTCCTTCAGATAACTTGGCCTCAGGACATATAGGTCTTTTAATGTGATGACCAGCACCTTCAGTTGGACCCAGAAGTAAATTGGTAACCAATGACAAAAATTAAAATAATTTTTAATTATTTTAAATAATTAAATTGAATTGTTGAATTGTCCCATAGCAAGTTGTCCCATGGTAAGTTATCCCATGGAGAGTTGGCCATGGCAAATTGGCCGTGGCATGTTGACCACAGTGAGTTGGCTGTGATGAGTTGTCCCATTTTGTTTTCAAAGGCAACCACAGGTCCTACAAAATCCTGGGCTAAAAGTCACATGACTCTTGATTCACCAACTTCAATAAAATAGGCCTTGGGATTTTTAGAAAGACATATCACATACTTCCTGTCCACTAAAAGCCTGGAACAGTTGTAAGAAGTACATGAAATCTAATTGTATCCTTTACATTCCTGTAAGTGCAGGTGTAGCAAGGGAGATGCGTTATGGGATTCCTTCCAGCAGCTCATTATCTTTCTGGAAGATTTCAATGTATTTGAATTATGAAGCTGCTAATTTGTATTTTAATATTGCCCCTGTGTCCTGCCATCCATAAAAATGAAGTGAATTTGATCAAAGTCCACAGCTTATCTCATCCACAGACAGCTTCTACTTTTAAGACTTCAATCCATTATGATGCAAGCTGAGGAAGGTAGAAATCTGAGCTCCCTTGCAATATATCAGGTCCTGAAGAGGGAAGACATGAAGCTGATTGCTCACCAGCTGTTTGAGGTGTAAAACATGAACTGTTGGAAGAACTTAGTGATTGCTTCTAGGGCCTCTGAATTACTTAATGAATGTTTGTAGGCTGGAATAAAAATGATGCGCAGACATATAGGAAACAACAGCATTGACTTCCTCAGATGTTGCAAGGGATGCTTAACCTACATGACACCTTGGATCTTTATTTATAGAACTAATGTTTCAATGTATATGGGGAGAAAGAGGCAGGCGGACAGACAGACATTTAGGAACAAGCTATGGCTGCCTGGAGATTTGTATTTCTGAAGTTAGCGCTACTGGCACTGGCAAGACACCCGAAGAAGCGAGGAGGTAACTACTCAATTAGCTCCTCCTACTAGTCTGCTTGCGGGACAGTTCTAAATACATCACGGGCCAGATCTGGCCCGCGAGCCTTGAATTTGAGATGTCTGGTCTATTGTCATCTCCTGCTGCACACCTCTTCAAGAAGATTGTCTTCCTGTCAGTCATGTTTTGCTTTTAGGGAGAGAGATGATGGTCTCACCTTCAGGGTGGCTTGTCTTATGTAAAATATAATATAATGGGTAGCCTCGGGGACTGTGTTTTGGAAACAAGTATAGTATTTCCCTAGGCTTCAAGGCTTTATTGTAAAAAAGGATATATTTTTTTTCTGATCATCAAAACTTTCTTTTGAAACTCCACCCTTCCTGGTTACCTCACTGTCTAACATAATTGCTTTTGGTCTCCAAGGATCCTGGTAAGGATTTATGTAACACACCAAGCAAGGCAGCACTGGCAATTTGAAAGCCTCCTTTTGGATAGAACTTAATGCTACATTGGCCTTGGGGAAAATGAACTAAAACCCTCCAGCAGTTGCAACATGATGTTTAAACAAAAACCTCTGGTTTGATATAGGAGACTCTCGAAATTATTTTCTTTCCTTCTGAAAGCAGATAGGAAAAACTGTGTCTTCAGGCAACCAACTCATTTCTGCAAGTTTCATTATGCTTTTCTTTTTTCAGGTTTATCTGGAGGGGGAATTTAAAAAGCAGCTGGTATGTCTAAGCAGTTATAAGAAACAGTGAAGACTTGGGAAGGTTTTACTCCCCCAACTCCATCTTCCCCATCTGCTAGAGTTGGAAAGATGTTACTACTGAGATCTTAGCTCTCTATACCTGACAATTGTTCATGCCAACTTCCCTGTTGCTATTAAGTGGATGGCACTGATGGTCAAAATTCCAGATTAGTTTATTGATGTGGCATAAGGAATCCCAGGAGTGCTTTTCAAAATATTTCCATGTCCCAGGGAAAAAGACCAGAAGCAGATGGTGGTCTTTTTTGAGCCAGTGAGTAGCAAATACAACTTGAGATGTTCTTCTTGAAGGAACAAAGTCCCCGGTTGCCAATACATACCAAGGTTAAGAGCAGATGGCAAAATAGCAGCGGAGTAGAGTGTGAAGTATCAGATGGAGAACACAGAGTAGGAAGGAAAAGTTGCAAGATCAGGGGCACCCCCAAAGTGTCATAAAATTGCTTAAGTATTGGTGCAGAGCTATTCTGAAGCCTTATGTTTGCAGGCTGAAAGTGAGGGGATGAACCGCTAATTTTGGTACCTGCACAATATCACTTCAAAAATGATAGGGGGTCTGGAGGCTAAACCATATGATGAACAGCTAAGGGAAGAAAGACAAGGCTTAGGAATCACATGATAGCAGTATTCCAATATATGAAAGACTGACACAAGGAAGAGAGAGTTGATTTATTCTCTAAAACACCTGAAGTTAAGACAAGAAAGAAGGATGGAAACTTGTCAGAGGAAGATCCAACCTGGAATTTACAAGAAACTTCCTGAAAGTGAGAACAATTGGTCAATGAAACAGCTTACTTCCCAAAGTTGTGGATCCTCCATTGCTGGAGGTTTTGAAGAAAAGATTGGACAACAATTTGCTTGGGATAAAATAAGGACTCCTGCCCTGGACAGGGGATTGTACTAGAAGATTTTCAAGGTCACTTCCAGTCCTGTGATTCTATGATTCTATATCTGCACTTATTCTTTTGAACTACTACTGTCCCATACTAATGCCTTCTTTTTTCTAAGCCATCACAAACCTATTTGGATTAAGATAGCATGGAAACAACTTGCAAATTGTTTAGTTCAAACAACAGACAACCACATTTTCATACTGGGTAATTCCCTTGTTTCTATGCACCTTTGTATTTCAGAAAAGAATTGTCAATTTTGCTTTCCCTCCTATAGGTAGGGCACACGCACACACACACACACACACACACACACAAAATTCACATATAAAAAGTTGATTTTCTATAGACAAAATTAAAATAGCAAATTGCACATGTATGTTGATATAACTAACCATTTGAAAAAACCATAACATTTCTCATGCCCTATTTATTTCTAACAAAGAAAGACTTGCAACAGAAATTAAGGATAATAAAAAAAGTTTCTTTCAACATATTAACAACAAGAAAAAAGTCAAGGAAACTGTAGGCTTACTAAAGAGAGAAGATGGCAAGGAAATAACAGGCAACAGGGAGAAAGCAGAGCTGCTTAACTCATACTTTGCATCAGTCTTCACACAAAAAAGAAACTACAGCCCAACATACCAAAAAAACCACTGCAAAAGACAAACTAGAAACAAAAATTAAAATAAGCAAAAAAATGGTAAGAGAACACCTATCCGACCTTGACGAATATAAATCACTAGGACCCAACAGATTACATCCCAGAGCTCTGAAAGAGCTGGCAGATGTTATCTCAGAACCATTGCACCACATCTTTCATAAGATGCTTCAGACAGGAAGGTGGGGCAGAGAGTGGTAAGGATGGCCGAAAAGATCATTGGCAGTTCCCTCCCATCCAGGACATAGCACAGAAGTGTTGCTTGAGCAGGGTCCGTAAGATTATCTGGGACACTACACGTCCTCTTCATGACCTGTTTTCCTTGTTACCTTCTGGGAGGAGGCTTCGTGGTATCCGAAGCAGAACATCCAGATTCAGCCATAGTTTCATTCCATACAGCATTAAACTTGTGAACTCTCAAGCTTCCTCCTTCCATTATATATTCAAGATGGACAGTGTTTAATATTTATTTGTTATGTATATGTAGGGGTGTGGGTCTATACATATGTTGTATATATTATGTTTAGGTGTTTGTTATGTATGTGTTCATTTTGAGAGTGGGCAACTAAATTTCATTTTTGATGTGCGCCGTTGTGCCCACAATAAAAAATGACAATATCTTATCTTATAAATCCTGGAGTACCAGAGAAGTACCTGAGGATTGGAAAAGGACTGATGTGGTTCCCATCTTCAAGAAAGGGGAAAAAAATGGACCCAGGAAACTACAGAGCAATCAGTTTAACATCAATACCTGGGAAGATCCTAGAAAAGATAATCAGAAAACAGATCTGTGAACAACTAGAAGCAAACAAAGTCATAACCAGTAGCCAGCACAGGTTTGTTAAAAACAGATCATGCCAAACCAATCTTATTTCATTCTTTGATAAAATGACTAAACTAGTAGGCCAGCAAAATGCTGTGGACGTAGTATACTTAGATTTCAGAAAGGCATTTGATAAAGTAGACCACAACCTACTCCTTGGTAAGCTAGAAAAAGGTGGAATAGACAACATCACCATCAGATGGATCCGTAGCTGGCTGACAAACCGTACTCAACGCATAGTCCTCAATGGCACTACATCCCCATGGAGAGAAGTAAGCAGTGGGGTTCCGTCTTAGGCCCAGTAATCTTCAATATCTTCATAAATGAGGGAATTGAAGGGGAACTCATCAAATTTGCAGATGATACCAAACTGACAGGAGTAGCCAACACCCCAGAAGACAAACTCAGGATCCAGAAAGATCTAGACAAACTTGAACAATGGGCCCTATCCAACAAAATGAGTTTCAATGTGGAGAAAAGCAAAGTTTTACATTTAGGCAGGAAAAATCAAAAGTACAGATTGGGCAAGATCTGGCTTAAAAACAGTAACTGTGAGAGGGACCTTGGAGTCCTAGTGGACAATCACTTAACCATGAGCCAGCAGTATGCAGCAGCAACCAAAATAGCTAATACAATCCTGGGTTGTATAAACAGAGGCATAGAATCAAGATCACATGAAGTATTAGTACTGCTAGTAAGTACCACACCTGGAATACTGCAGCCAATTTTGGTCACCATATCACAAAAAAGATGTTGAGAATTTGGAAAAAATTCAGAGAAGAGCAACTAAGATGATCAAAGGCCTGGAGACTAAAACATTCGAAGAATGGCCCGGGACTTGGGTTTAGCTAGTCTAAAGAAAAGAAGAAATAGGGGAGATGTGATAGCAGTATTCCAGTATCTGAGGGGCTGCCACAAGGAAGAAGGGGTCACATTGTTTACCAGAGCACCAGAGGGAAGGACAAGAAATAATGGTTGGAAACTGATCAAAGAGAGAAGCAACCTGGAATTAAGGAGAAACTTCCTGACAGCGAGGACAATCAACCAGTGGAACAGCTTGCCTCCAGAAAATCATGGGTGCTCCATCACTGGACATTTTTAAGAAGAGACTAAACAATCACCTGTCTGAGATGCTTGAGTAGGAGACTGGATTAGAAGACCTCCAAGGTCCCTTCCAGCTCTGCTCTGCTCTGCTCTGCTCTGCTCTATTCTATTCTATTCTATTCTATTCTATTCTATTCTATTCTATTCTATTCTATTCTATTCTATTCTAATGGGGTTTAAAATCTTATGACTGCTGCACTAGCATAACTTTTTATACAGAGAAGTGTACAATGTGCTGGTTTGAACTTGGTAGAAACTGTTAAAAAACAGCTTCCTGTTTCCCCTGTGCTTTTTTTTTGCATCATTTTGCCATATTTTCAGTCATCTGCAGTAAGGTTACTGAGCTGCATGGATAACCTCCCCCTCCCAAAAGCTGCTGACTTCTGCACCTTGTACAGAAGTAAATAATTAGAGCTTTTCTGGTAAAATGTGTGGGCCCTCCTCCTCTGGCGTCCACAGATTCCTCCTCTCTTTTTGTCTTTCTTTTGACTGACCATCAACTTCTGCTTCTTCACTCTGTGGTTCTTTCTGGCCATATACATGCTTTACCAGTCACATTCTAGCTGTTGCGTGCCCACAGTTTGCTATGCTTGATTAGTATTATCCTAACCATGGTTAATGTTCTTTCTCTTGGGGAGAAAGGATGGGGAAACTTGGTTTTTTTGGGGGGGGGATATTTATATAATTCTCTGTTTTGTGTAAACCCAGAAAATGGGTTATTTCAGCCATAAGGATAAGTGGATTATATGCATATTGCCTTTGAATTTGATTCTAGACTTATTTTCTGGGCCTGCACCAGCTTTGCTCCTAATCCTCATTGCTTTCAGTTCTCATTCTTGAATAGAAAACTTGATTCCTTAGAATTTGCTTTCTGATTCCCAGATCCTAGTTTTCTGAACACTGCTGCCCATAGCCCAACTTTAAAAAGATTCTAGATAGAAATATCCAGGCCTCCATGATAAAAATGATAATAATTTTAAAATGACATACATATAAACTAGCTAGTAGCCCCCAAAGAACAGATCTAGCTTATTGTTTTCCTTACTTTCTCCTTTTCTGGTTTTCATTAACCAAAAGATCAAGAACCAATCCCTCTCAATAGGATTGAAACATTAGCAACTGAAATTTGTATTTCCAAAACAGAAGATGACTTTTTTTTAATTTACATCTATTTTGTTCTAACTTTGGGAAAGCTCTTAATCTAATGCTCTTCTATAATTGTTAAGATCTAATTTGCATTTTTTCTAACTAACAGATCCAGTGGAGACGTGGCTCCTTCTAATTCCTAATGAAGAGATCTTGAAATGCATAAGTTTCTCAATCTGTTGCACTGATGATGTTACGTAGCAGGGAAATGAAATGTCTGCAAGCAAACAGCCAAGTTCAGATAGCAGCACTCCACGGACTCCACAGTTCAACATTGTGCTACAAATATTCTCTTCTGTGGACTCAGAAGATTGTAGTGAAGTTTGTAGCAAATAATAGAGGACAGAACCTGCAGCTCAAAAGGCAGCCTTCCTAGTTGCTTGGGTTGCAAAAAGAGATGGCAGAGATTTGTTCTTTCATATTTGCAAGATTCTGTTAATATAGCTTTACAATGAAGTAGAATTAGCTTATCTGGTCGAATTTCCTGTCTGGTGTACTTGATAAGGCTGACAGTAAACTGGGGCACCCCATTAAACCATTGTGTAGTTTGGTTGGGTCAAACATATTACAGGTAGTTCCCGATTAGTGCTGATAATGAATCCCATGCAGTGGCCGCGTTATTCAAATTCAGACTATTCAAAGTTATGTTTAAATGTAAAATATGGTAATTGGTTCCAGCTTAACGGAAATAGGCAATAAAAATTTTTAAGCATAGGTTTATATATGTTTATTAATGAAACATTACAGTAAGGGATAAAAGGAATATACTTATAATTTAAATTTATTGTTAACAAAGTCACAGTGTAGTTATACAAAGAGAAATAAATACAAACGAATTATATTATAGATTCAGGAATTTTGATATCTTGTCCTATTTTACAGTTGCCATGTCATTTAATTACATGAAATTGTTGCTATAATGTAATTATAAGCTTCTTCTTTTTTTGAATTCATGGTGTTTTTATCTGAAGGAGTCTTTCTAAGGTCTATTTTGCACACAAGAAGATAAACAAGCGCAGGATGAAGGAGCAGTATCTGAAAGCCCAACAATAACCCCATAACCTCAACTGTACATGTGCTGGCCCTGCCTTAACTGAATTTTGGGTAGCATTAAACATAGTAATGATGATGATGATGATGATGATGATGATGATGATGATGATGATGATGATGATGATGATGATGGAAGGGACCTTGGAGGTCATCAAGTACAACCCCCTGCTCAGGCAGGTAACCCTATACCATTTCGGACAAATGGCTGTCCAGTCTCTTCTTAAAAACTTCCAGTGTTGGAGCATTCACTGCTTCTGGAGGCAGGTTGTTCCACAGGTTAATTGTTCTAACTGTCAGGAAGTTTCTCCTTAGTTCTAGGTTGCTTCTCTCCTTGATTAGTTTCCATCCGTTGCTTCTTGTCCTGCCCTCAGGCACTTTGGAAAATAGCTTGACTCCCTCTTCTTTCTGGCAGCCCCTGCGATATTGGAACAATGCATGACCTGGTATCATTCTACAATTTGAATTAAATTGAATATTGCATTATTAGAACTCACATTAATAACAACCTTGCTGTATGTGAACACAACAATTGTATGCTGTTAACCCAATATGGATATTTTGCTCTTGGCCATCTTGGATAAACAATGTCTTCTTCACAATGAGTTCAATTCCTGGTGTCTTTAAGGATCCATCCAAAAAGTTTCTTTGGCAACAATACTTCTTTGGATTTTTTTTAAAAAAATCCAGTCTAGCCTATAGCCCTGGGATTTCTTAGTAGTCTTATCTGCTAACTAGGTCAGACCATGCTTAATGTTTTAAGATCAGCCAAAGTTAATTAGGTGCTGCCACCAATTTAAATCCCATTTTATGAGTCCTTACTTAAGTGATACTGTCAAGACACAGGTATATAAGGTCACTTGCTACTTGTGAGAACTATAGCTGCATCAGCAATGAGTAATCAGATCCCCTTTTCAGTTCCGTAGAGTTAGAAGGGACAACATTAAGGCTTGGAGGTTTATATCCCTTAGCAGATCTCAAGTATGAGCATCAGAGAAGGAAATGGAGAAACTGGTCATAAAAAATCCTTACACATGCAGACGGCTATAATTAGCCATTTAGCTACAGAGGAATTCAAGAAATGAATGAATTCATGACTTGATTAAGCATGATTTGTTGAATAAATCACAGCTGAGTATGTTCAATCAATCAATCAGAATAGAGCTGGAGGGGATCTTGGAAGTCTTCTAGTCCAGTCCCCTATATCCGTGGTGGTGAACCTATGGCACACGTGCCACAGGGGGCACATGGAGCTGTCTCTGGTGGCACGCGAGCCATTGCTGGGCCGAGCTGTTCCCTCCTCCTCTCTGCGCATACGCAGCTCTCCGTGCATGCGCAGTCTGGGAATAGGCAAGAGGCTATAAAAGGAGCAACTTTCAGCGGAAGCAGCATTTGCTGCAGATAGCGAGAGAGCGAGCACAAGTCGGAGCAGACAGCGAGCGAGCGAGCAAGTGAGCACGAGCCGACAGCTCAGTGGCCACACCCACTCAGTGGCCACGCCCACTTGGCACCCAGCAATGCATAAGTGGGTTTTGGGTTGCAGTTTGGGCACTCGGTCTCTAAAAGGTTCGCCACCACTGCCCTATATCATTTCAGACAAGTGGCTGTCCAGTCTCTTCTTAAAAACCTTGAGTGATGAAGCACCCACAACGCCTGAAGGCAAGCTACAACTTCTGAAGGCAAGCTAATGTTAATACGTATATCATTCTAAAGCTAAAGCAAACAAACCACATTTTAGCTTAATATGATATACAGACCCAGGCATTTTCTAGGTAGTATTTAACCATGCTACATCTTGTGTCCAGCCCATAAGTGAGATAGGCTTACATCATTCTTAGCAATACTAGCATTAAAAGAGTATTTCCATGTGCAAATACCTATCCAGTCATGACAGTTTTCCTGCCTTTCAATGACCTCAATCTTGCAGTCAGGCAAGATGAAACAAAGAGGCACATAGCTGCCAAGTTTTCACTCTTGACAGTTACCCTATGATAAGATGGGTGGCCAATAAATTTAATAAACAAATAAATAAAAATAAATTGTTGGCTCCTTGCATCTGAAATGTGGGTATGCACCCTCCCTTCAAAACTTTAGGCACTCTACAGTATGCTTTGAGCATCAGGAGACTCTGTCTCCTCTTCTGTCTTTGAGATGACCTGGACACTTCAATCAGCCTGAACAGTAGTTGAACAGCAGTAATGGTGGTGGTGGAAAAGAGAAAGAAGTAACACTTTCTTTTTTTACCACTTCCCTGTGGAACTTTTCCTGGGCCCATCAGCTGTTGTTTGGGCTACATTTGAAAGTGGTCTTGGTTTCTTCTGGAGGAGCACCAAACATATGTCTGAAACAAGCCTGCCTATCAGTTGATGCTTTTTGAACACCCTCAACCAAAAGATTTATGCCAAACCAGAGCAGGCTTTGAAGGTTGGCTAAATCTGCTGGGTCTAGCCATCTGTCAAATTTGCCTCCCTCTTACTTCTAACTTCACTGCAAGAACAGGTGCTGTTTGATAAGAGATGGGGAAAACAAAGCTGGGTGAATCCACCAGTCCTCAATTAATGTCACATATGCTGAGAAAGACAGCACCACTTGTTAGCATTGCATCTGCGGCGAAAGAGGGATTGCCAGTGAGGCAGCAAATTTTGTGCCAAGACAATTTTCTGCTGGCTGAAGGAGGGACAGGAAAGCACATTGACTCAGCCATAAGAAAGAGCCCTCTGTTGACATATCTGCTAAGTATATCTGAGCCACTAAACTTCAATTGGAGAGTTAATCACTGGAATGAGACTTATGCTCAGGCAGTGGAAACAGGTGTTTAAGCAATGTGGTTTATTTCCTATCAGCCTTTATTATGCCCCCCTTTCTCTTTTTTACTTAAAACCTTCATTCTTCTGCTTTTGACAGAGTACAGGTGATTTAATAATTTTGGGGTTAAGGTTAGGTTTAGGATTAGGGAATGCATCACACAGTCCAGTCTTGGAAACTGCATTAATGGCATCCTTCTAAGACAAAGGCTCGCATTAAGGAGATAGATAACACATTGCAATCATGCTAAGAGAAAATTTAGAACTGGAACCTTCAGTTCTTTATTGACTTTTGCAACTGCCTCTTTTCCTACTTCAATAATAATAATGGTGCTGGTAGTGAATATGCTATTGCAGCTTGGTTAGTAATAGATATGCCTGTGGGACACTAGATGTTGTGCATACAAAAACACCTCCAACTGAAGAATCTCAGCTAACCTACCTGGGGAGACAATTAGTAAGATAGATAGAATAACTTCAGAAGACTTTGGTGATGGCTGGTGCTTGTCAACTGCTGGTAAAGGAAGGCTGTTTTCATTTGAGTTTGAATGAGATGTAGCAATTGCACATCATTCTCTTGCCTTCTGGAACCTCAGTGAGAGCTGCTGCTCGTTAGGGAGAATTGGGAGGGTCACCAACAGGAAAGGATAAGGACAAGAAGGTTGTTCAGGCTGCTTGGATAATTCCAGTATCGTCTATTCTTATTTCTATTATTTCTTTCAATATATCCATGGCTTCATATCAATCACACTCCTATTCTTCATATGGGGCTTGAGCATGATTTGCATCCAGTCTTTGATGTTACCAATCAAAAGGACCAGGTATCAGAAAAATTATCCCGCTATCTGATAATTCTGCACTAGATGGACCAGCCCTTAAGCCTAGAATTTCTAGGGTGCTTCTTTATAGCTATTTCCTCCCAACCAGTTTGCTTGAAAGCCCTCCTCTCCATACCTAAGACCCACGGTCAAGTTTAGCTTTAACTATGGAAGCTTTATTAGTGATTTCAGCCCCTTTTCTCTATGCACCTGACTTCACAAAGTGGTTGGGAAGAGAGAGAAGAATGTATTCTTTGAGCTTTTAGTGGAAAGCAAAACAACAAAGAAACCACTTTGAGAGTCTATAATAGGGGTCCCCAACCCCTGAGCTGTGGCCCACTACCAGGCCATGACCCATTCAGAGCCAAGCCGTGGAAGTGGCGGGTGAGTGCATGTGTGCATGTAGCTCCATGTACGAGCACAGCGAGCAAGAAGCACGCCTGTGCAGCTCCATTTATACGAGCAGAACCATCCCCTCTCCACCCCTCTACTGGTCCACAAAGCCGGAAAGGTTGGAGACTGCTGGTCTATAAGGTGGAAAATAAGATATTCAAATGAAATAGTAAATTAATGGCTTCTTTGAGCAGACAGTCCATTCACTTACTTCCTATAAGACTTTTGCAGTCCCGAAGAAGTATAAAATAATAATGGTGTCTGAAAGGCCTTCTGGCCTGTGTTTTGCATGCTGTCTTGTTTATTATATATTGAAAAATCTTAATGTTGGTGGAAGAGTTGCAATAATTTCTGCTCTTCTTTGCCCTGATGAAAATACATCCCTAAATAAATGATGTAACCTCTGAAAGAAATGGATGACCTAGCAATTTGTATGCTCAGCATCTAGGGGTCTGAGACAATTTAAATGTATTAAAAGAGACAAGCTGCTGGATTTTTCTTTCAATTTCACTGTGGACTGAGAACTATAGACTTTTATAATGGCAAAAGGCTGGCTTGGACCACCTATTTCTATTTGTGGTACCCGGCAATAAGAACTGCATCACATTACCAATTTATTTTCTCTCTCTTTCTCTACTTAATCTTTTTTTTTGGTACCATCTCATTGCTACAACTGCCTTATGCAATCGATGCTGTTAACCATAAATTACATTAGCTGCACCTTGTCTTCAGTGCATTCACTGCTCCATCAGATACATTAATGCAGGCAAAACATTGGGGCAGCCACATATTCTTTCAAACCCCAACTTTTCTTGTTAAAACATTTTAGGTGAGAGAGTCAGGAAGACATCGTTTCTATTCAGTAAAGGCAACATTAAAGCAAGCAGATCAACAATATGACTTGAATGAGGAAAAGGGATTAAAATGTTATTATCTAGAGTGTGCTTATTCAGGATACTATCCAACCATGTCATCTTCCAAGTCATTCTGTTCTATCCATTCCTGCAATTTTGGTTTCTAATGCTATTGTGTGAGCATAGTCTTTCTTGGGCTGCTCTAGCCTTCTCCTGCAGGCTTAAGTTTTATTCTTTCTGGGTCAGGATGCATTCTTTTGGTTTTTCAACAAATATAAGCAATCCTCAAATTATGACTGTAATGGATACTGCCCATTTTGGTCAGAGGTCATGACAGTTGTAAACTGGGTCACCCACATGACCCTGCTGAGTTTGCAACCCTTTTTTTTTTTTTTTTTTTTGCAAACACAGCAGTTGTTAAGCAAATCAATATTTGCTATGGGCTGATTTTGCCAAACAGGGGAAGTAAATGCCATTTTTAAAAATAAAAAACATCATAAAATGTGGTCACAAGAGTGCAAGACACTGCAAATGGCTGTAAATGCAGGGCAGTTGCTGAGCGTACAAAGTGCAGTCATGTGACCATGGGGGGAGGGGCTATCAGAACTTTGAATCTGTGTTGTAAGTACCTCCAGGAAGATCTGTTGTAACTTCAAATAGTTGTTAAGCAACTGGTTATAAGTCTATGACTACTTGTATTATACTTTCCCCTGCCCCTAAAATGATAATACCTATAACCTTCAAGAAGTGTTTCCCTTTAATAGCCATATCCTGCTTACTTGGTATGCTGCTATCCTCTAGTTTATTTCATGATTATCTTTTTCTCTGCTCCTCTGGTTTCAGGGAAACAGGACATTTCTCTTCCCTCTTGAAATTACAGGTCGGTTTTGTACTGAAGCTCAATCACTAAGCTACACAAGGACTGTGATGAATAAGAGGCTAGTCTCTCTCACCAAGCAAGTCAGTAGGAGGTAGAGAAATATGGTTGTAGTTAACATAGAACTTCACTTCAAAACCCCAAATAATTATTGGGAACAGCATCCCATTATTGGAGATGTCTTTGCAGACTCTCCAAAATCAATAAAAAAATGAACAATATACAAACAACTGAAAACTAAAACTAATGCACCTGCCTTATCGTAGTCCTTTCTCGAGAATTACGACTCTTAAAAGCATATTGCTCAGTCAGTAAGAAAACGTAGATGAATATGTCTCTTTTCCTATCTTCTCATCTTCATTCAACCACTCAATCCCAATTGCCAACTATTTTTTCCACTCAGAAAAACCCATTGCTTCTTTCTGAGCAGAAGTAAATTAACTCTTTAATGCTGTATCCCACATTGAGAATACAGTCAGATTAGATGCATTCTCAACAAAATGGCAGCCCCATCCATGGGATCAGAGCCATGTCCCTTTTTATGCCTGTTGCACCCTGAATTTTTTGAACCTTCTCTATGGAAATCCCTTGGTATGGCCTCAGATCCAAAATCCCAGGAGATAGATTGAAAATAACGGATGGGTTTCCTGTGGGCAGGGCCTGCCTTTTGTTTTATTTGGGTCTCTCAGGAGTAACTGGGAGCCTTGCATGAACTGATTGGGGTCAAATGCATTGGGACATTTGTATAAAAAGAGTGGTCTTTGAAAGAATGTGCCCAGTAGGAGTCATCTGATCCTGAGGGCCAATCAAGATAAAAAAGGAGGTCATCTCAAGGTTTGGATGGGAAGAGCTTATGAGGCTTTTGAGAGATTTGGTTGGGGACCTGGATGAGGAGGTTATGTCAGGCAAAGTTGGAATTCAAGCTGTTTGGCTATAGCTTGAATTGTATTAAGGTTGTGGGGGTTTCTTTGTGTTTTATCTCTAACTCAGCTCAGACTGAGCTGTTGCCCCCCACATTTTTGTTTTGTTTTCCCCTCCCGTTGCTTAGCCAGACCCAAACCAGGGTGAGGATTTTCCCTTTGGTCTTCTTCTGGTTCCCCCAGAAGACTGGTGAAGAAATGAGAAACTGGTGGCAGTGAAGTGACTGGTGACAGCAACCAAGGGACCTAATTTTCCAGTCACTGATCATCCCCAGGTGGAGTTACCTGAGAACCAAAAGGAGAGGATAATTTGAACCTGAGAGTGCCTTCATTATTAGAGGAGCATAATGGATGTCACCAGCCAAAATTTAAGAGACTGTCAGCTTTGCAAGGTAGATCAGACAGGAAGCACAGCCAGATGACCTAATTCTACTTTAATATAAAGTTACATTAACAGAATTTTGTAAATCTGAAAGTACGTTTCTCTGCCTGTCCCCTTTATAGCCCAAGAAACTCTCTCTCTCTCTCTCTCTCTCTGAGTGTGTGTGTGTGTTTTTCTTTCTGAGCCACTTGCACTGCCCACATGCCAGCTGCAGTCTAACCCCTGTTATTTGACCTTTATTCCCCTGACTGCATATCTTCTCTCTATACCCCAAAGTATACAATTACAGGTACCCAGTTTGTTTGTCCCCAAATGGAAAACAGTTGGATCAAAGTTAAAGCTATAGGGTTTAAGGGGTAAATAATAAGGGGTAAATCCCCCTCCTCTATGCAAGAAAGGCCCATTACTTTGGCCTTATCTATCTCAGAGATGTCATGGTGAGCAATGGTTCTTCATTTATGGTGGTAATTTGAGACCATCTGACCATATGATGAGAGTACAAGTTTAACAGTGGATTTTCATAAGGGGTTAAATTATCTTATTCTAGTCTATCTTTGACTGAAGCAGAATGGGGCACCATCATGAATTATGCTGTATTAGAGATAGTTTGTTTTAACTGTGCTATAATGTGCTTTTTTTTTTTTTTGCTACCCAGAGTCTATTGGGAGTGGTTAGCCTTGAAACGTTGATTGATTAGTTGATAAATAAATGAAATTACGGTGTAAACCAACCTGGATTTTTATGCTGTCACTCATGGCAGAACTTTTATCCTTCTCTTTAAATCCAGCTCCAAACCAGTGGCCGTTGGAGGCCTTTTGTCATTTGTCTGTATTTCTTTTCTGTGAAGCTTGAAAGCAATCTAGTTCAAGAGCAAAAAAGAAAGTAAGGGATATGAAAAGCTTACTGGATATCATTTGCTGAAATGAGCCCACTCATTTTATGTGAGTCACATGGACAATATATGTAAAATAAAGATAGGGCATCAATTTCAGGAACATGGACACTATCTTGACTTTTTTTAAAATTTCCCTGTGGTTGTCATTTCTTGCAAGAAATGTCAGTGAGATCAAAGTCAATCAAGTCGTTTTAAAGCAGAAGTCAGAATGTTCAATGTTTTCACTTCTGTACCAAGGAAGTTCTGTAGCTATTGGGCCTTACCCCAAATGGGGTACACCAAGCCTTTTCTTAGAAGATCTAGTGACCCCTCAGAAGCAGAAGCACCCAATACTTTGGCTTCTACATTGAGATGATTTCATGGTTGATCTTGTGGACACTTTGTAAAAGATCAGCCAAGCCTATAAACCTCACAACTCAGGAATCGGGTAGGCAAGTTGGAAGAGGCAGAGAAGGTTTATCTACCCACCTTCCTTAGTAGTTTCTGCACAAATCTTGGACAAGGATATGCTTGTGTATCCATGCTCAAATGTGCATGGAGATGCATATATGTAGGAATGTGTACATCTCCCTCTGCCCCTCACTATCCACTGTCAAGCGTTAAATGTGGGTTTGGGCCTTTTGCAGTGAACTGGAGACCCTGGTTTTTTTGGGTCATTGGCATCTCGACAGAGAAAGGAGCAGAAAGGTTAATCTAGTTCCATTGCAGCACCATCACAGTGGTTTAGCCATCACAGGAAGAGTAGATTCCTTGTTCCTCAAGATTTGATCAGAAATACTGATAGGAGAACAAATTTTTAATTACCCTTATTAAAGTTATCTTGGTCTCTGTCTAGCATTGCTGATACCAACTTGGCAAGAACCAGGTGACCCAAGGAACTGCTAGGCTGCATTAACAGAGGGATAGAATCAAGATCACATGAAGTGTTAATACCACTTTGCAATGCCTTGGTAAGGCCACACTTGGAATACTGCATCCAGTTTTGGTCACCGCGATGTAAAAAAGATGTTGAGACTCTAGAAAGAGTACAGAGAAGAGCAACAAAGATGATTAGGGAACTGGAGGCTAAAGCATATAAGGAACAGCTGCTGGAATTGGGTATGTCTAGTTTAATGAAGAGAAGGAAGAGGGGGGACAAGATAGCGGTGTTCCAATATCTCAGGGGCTGCCATAAAGAAGAGGAAGTCAAGCTATTTTCCAAAGCACCTGAAGGCAGGATAAGAAGCAACGGGTGGAAACTAATCAAGGAGAGAAGCAACCTAGAACTAAGGAGAAACTTCCTGACAGTGAAAACAATTAACCAGTGGAACAACCTGCCTCCAGAAGCAGTGAATGCTCCAACACTGGAAGTTTTTAAGAAGAGACTGGACAGCCATTTGTCCGAAATGGTATAGAGTTTCCTGCCTGAGCAGGGGGTTGGACTAGATGACCTTCAAGGTCCCTTCCAACTTTACTATTATTATTATTATTATAACTGTTTGGGCTTCACCTATATCCTACAAAAGGATGGATTTTGCCTTGGTTCCTTAGGTGGAGCAATGATTTACTATGGAGCAAAACATCTGCTGACAGGCTGCCTAGTGGAGCTTTTCAATGATCTGTTGCTTCCTGGTTCAGTCAATGTTCTGGTCCTAAAGGCTCTGTTTCTCGAGTATTACTTTAAAGCCTATCAGGTAGTGCACTATGGCTTGTGATCTACCATTTACTCAGTATTTACTCAAAGTGGACATGTCTGGGGGGGTTGATTTTATCTCCACCAACTGCCTTGTATCACTTCTATTACCTTTCCAGCACTTTGTCCCTTGGTACTCTCTGTCAGCCCCATGCATGATTTGCCAGAAGCAAGGCTGTGGTTCATGTGCTAAATGGCACCTTTCGATTTATTAGGACACTTATATAATAATTAAGCTCCAATTGATGGTGGCAAACACATTAATGGAGGCTTAACCACCAGAGCCTCTTAAGAGACAAATGGAGGCTGAGTAATTGAGTAGGAGTTCACGTACTGTAACCACACCATTAGCATTCAGCCTGTAGACAAGGGGTAATTCAGCCAGTCTATTGGAAACCAATTGGATGTTAGACAGAATTGTGCAGCAGAGACTCATAGAGTTTGAACTAAATACACAAAACCTCCCAGAGAAAGTTCAATACATTAACCAGAAATTCTTTCCATTTTCTTCAGATTCCCTTCAGACTGTTCTTATATGCAAGACCACATGAATGAAATTTGGCTTTTAATTCCAGCATCTTAGAGATGCCTGAAACCACCACATACGGCAACATGGTAATGGCTGATCCTGTTTGCAAATCAACCGTTTCTAGACAAAGGAAATATTAAAAAAAATCCAAATGTGTTTTCCCTAAACTATGAAGATTTTCTATGCAACTTCCCTAATTAACTCTCTTTGTATGCAACTTCTTGTTAAGTGGGAGTTTTTTAGGCACAAATAATTTGTGTGGCTATGTGAGGTTTTCTAATCTGAGAAAGACAATACTGTTGGATTAATTTAGGGTTGTTATATGCAGAGCTGTGGAATTCATTTTGGCAAATCTTATAAAAGCAATCCCATAAAATTGTGTGTTTTAAATTCCCACTAACTGTCTCACATATCACATTAAGCCAGGTTTTATTGAACGAACTATGCTTGGGTGGGTACACAGAAACACAGACTTGCAATCTGCTTTGGGCCTAGGGCCAGACTTGGCTTTTGACTATTGCACTGGGGGGAAAAGCCTGATTAAGTTAAAACAAATTAAATTATTTTCAGTGAATAGCTTGTTTGTTTCTTCATTAGGTTTTGAGGCTAGATGATTCCAAAAAGAATCTGGGCAGCCCCGAATACGATGTATGCATAGACCTTGCTTAATGACCACAATTGGGACTCGCAACTCCATTGCTAAATGACACAGTCATTAAGTGAAACATCACATAACCATGACAGATTTATGACCTCACTTCCATTGCAGTTGTTAAGTGAATCACTCACAGTCATTAAGTGAGACATCACATGACTGCAATTTGCAGTTTTATTGCTAGTTTCTTCATCGACTCCGCTTATCAGAATCCTGCGGCGAGGTGCACAAGCGGTGATAATGTGACTGCAAAAGGCTGCAAAAGTTGTTAGTGTGAGGACCAATCCTAACAATATTTTTTCAGTGCTTTCATATCTTTGAATGGTTGCTAAGTGGGTTAGTCATAAAGAGAGGTTGTGGAGAAGACTCTTAAGAGTCCCTTGGACTGCAAGGAAACGAAGTCAGTCAATTCTAAAGGAAATCAGCCCTAGTTGTTCTTTGGATGGACAAATACTGAAGCTCAAATACTTTGGCCACCTAATGAGAAGAGGGGACTCGCTGGAAAAGACCCTGATGTTGGGAAAGATCGAAGGCTAAAGGAGGAGGGGACAGTTGAGGATGAGATGGTTAGATAATGTCATTGATGCAATAAACATGAATTGGGGCAAATTCCAGGAGCCAGTGGAGAACAGAGGGCCTGGTGTCCATGGAGTTGCGAAGAGTCCTGGACATGACTTAGTGACTGAACAACAACTTGTATTGGTTAAGATCTACAGCCGTGAAAACAAAGATTCAAATCTTCACTCAACCCTGCACTTGGAAAGAGATTTTGGGCCAGCCACATACTCCTTATAACAGAATAACAGAGTTGGAAGGGACCTTAGAGGTCTTCTGGTTCAGCTCCATGCTCAGGCAGGAAATCCTATGACATTTCAGACAATCTCTTCTTAAAAACTTCCAAGGTTGGAGCACCCACAACTTCTGGAAGCAAGTCATTCCACTAATTAATAGTTTTTACTGTCAGGAAGTTTCTCCTTAGTTCTAAGTTGCTTCTCTCTTTGTTCAATTTCCATCCATTGCTTTTTGTCTTGCTTTGGAAATTAGGTTGATTCCCTCTTCTTTGTGGCAGCCCCTGAGATATTGGAACACTGCTATTATGTCATCCCTACTCCTTCTTTTCATTAAAGTAGACATACCCAATTCCAGCAACGGTTCTTTATATATGTTTTAGCCTCCAGTCCCCTAATCATCTTCATTGCTCTTCTCTGTACTCTTTCTAGAGTCTCAACATATTTTTTACATCTGGATGTATACTGGATGCAGTATTCCAAGTGTGGTCTTACCAAGGCCTTATAAAGTATTGTTAACACTTCGTGTGATCTTGATTCTATCCTTCTGTTAAATGATTGTCCACTAGGACTCCAAGATCCCTCTCACAACATTACTGTTGAGCCAGGTACCACCTATACTATACCTGTGCATTTGGTTTTTCTTGCCTAAATGTAGAACCTTGTTTTTTTCACCATTGAATTTCATTTTGTTAGATAAGGCCCAATGTTCAGGTCTGTCCTAATGCAACCTACTTTGTAAGATTATTATGACAGAATTATGAAAGGGAAAAACCTCTCCAGCACTCCTAGAAGGAAAGTGCAATATAAAGAAAATAATTATTTAATACTGAGAAATAAAATGATAGTCCTTATGTTTCTCTCACATTTGAAATTACAACTTGGGATCCATTTTTGGTTTTCAGGGCTGGGTATACATAGCCTTGGGACCACAGCTAGAATACCTCCACACTAAGTCCTAAACCATGTTTGTCAAATTATACTGGCTGAGTTCTTACAATATACAAAGCCACAACAAGACAGGCTCCAGACAAGTTGAAACTGACAGATTTGCTTCGGTCTGCTCTGTGTTCTCTCTTCCTGTTCCCATTTCTGTTTTCCTTTCTCCTCATCTCTCTGGATCTTTCTCAATTTGGGAAAGGAAACTGTATCCCCTATAGACCTCTTCTGGTTAAGAAACATATACTGTAGGTCAGGTCACTCTGGACCTGTATTTCTCAAACTTGGCATTTTTAAGATGTATGGACTTCGATTCCCTGAATTCGATTCCCTGAATTCCCAGCCAGCCATGAGGTTTAAGCCCACATTTTAAAGTTGTCAAGTTTGAGAAGGATTGGTTTACAGGCATCTGTGAAGAAGACTCCCAGGAGGAACCACATGTTACTTTGGTTAGGATTTACCCTTCTAATGAAGCAACTTTATTTTCAGCACACTTCAAGAAAAGAGTTGGTCTCTTCCAGTGGAATTCATTTTCCCTTCTGCCTGCTGTTTGGCAGCCGTGTTGCTTTGTGGCAAGTCTGTGGATCAGGATGATGAAAGAGGATGACAACTCACTGCAAATGTATTTGTACATCTTCAAGAGAGAGAATGTTATCGCCCTAGAGGGTTATACTAGGCAGGGATCTGAGATGGGAAAGACATTACACAAAGAATTTGAGATGGCAGCTTCTCTGGAATTAAGACTTTGCAGTGACTTCAAGTCACCATGAGATCTTTAACAGACAGGCTTCAAAGGCATGACATGGGGAATAATGTCCCAACCATGAATACTGAAAGACATATATATATATACGGAGGAAGAGAGAGAGAGAGAGAGAGAGAGAGAGAGAGAGAGAGAGAGAGAGAGAGAGAGAGAGAGAGACTTCATTTTGAGTAGCATATACTACAAACATCTCAGTCTCTAATGTTCCAAGGATGCAAAATGACAATTTCAGGCTGAGGAAGTCTACATAAATAGTTGTGTTATTGTTTTCTCAAACTTTTCTCCTACCAATTCATTTCTTACTTGGAAATGAAATCCATAGTGTGCTCCCTTTCATTCTACATCTTTCTACATTCTCTGTTCATACACAAACACACAAACCCTAGCTGCTCTTGGAGCTCTTGAAAAACTTAACTGGGATCATGCTTAGTTAGTATTTCAATGGGCTATCCATTGGGAATTCCAGGGCAGTGTACCAGACTGAGAATTGTTTTAAAAAATCCTATAAGAAGGCAAAGGGTGATTTCTTCCACACCACTGTCAGTATGGTCACCAACAATTGTAGTCATAGTGAAGGCATTCCTGCCTTGTACTATGCCACAGGATTCGGGCCTACCTGTCAGCCATATTTTGAGATCAACCAAGCTCAAGATTTTCATCTAAGAACATGAGTGAGGAAATTGTATTTCAGAAAGGAGAGATATTTATATCCTGAGTTGAAGGTTTGGTGTGTGTATATGTTACACTGATTTATGAGTCCAGCATATTGTACAAAATCTCAAAAGAGGTGAATTTGGTAAGCAGATATAATACATTGTGGGAGTACATACATAATAGATTTCACCATTGTTTCTCATAACCCCTGTTGCTTTGGAAGATTCTTTTCTCCTCTCAATGGCTGCTGCATATTTCTATGCTGTCTTGGGAATTCTGGGAGTTGAAGTCCACACACCTTAAAGGTGGCAAGTTTGAAAAACACTGCTCTAGGCTAATTGGCAGTTAATGTGTATCAGGTATCACATTGTAAATTGGAAGATGGGCTGATACCACTGCTATTTTAAATTATGTATTTTTATGTGTCCAAGTCAATTTTTCACTTGATCATTGTATTTCTTGAGATAATATTGATAGTGACAATAGATCAGCACAAGGGTCACCAACCCCAGTATGTGGACAGGCACTGGGCACGGCATCCCAGAAACCAGGCCGTGCAAACAAGTGAAATCCCATCTGTAGGATGTAGGCAACATGAGAAACCACATCCCGTCTGGTCTGCTGAAAAACCTTTCTCCACAGAACCAGTCCCTGGTGCCCAAAAGGTTGGGGGCCACTGGATCAGCACTGGTCTTTTGCCAGTGTGTTTCAGTTAGAATCAGAATCTTGTCCATCTTTTTATCTTATAAGAGGTCATCCAAGCAGGCACTTGAAATTGTAGCATCACTTCCATGTCACTTTTTGTGTCCACCTATTGTCAAGTAAATGTACAATGTGCTCTGTCTCTTTATATTTCTGTTTTAATGCCTTTCTTATGGCTTCTTTGAAGTTGATCCATTGTCAAATTTCCTCATGTTTAATTTTAAGCAAGATCTTTAGTTTTTATCTTTCCATTGCATGGTGCATGACTTGAGGCTTTTCTGAATTTAATTTCTATAAGTTCCACAAACATTTGAGGGTACAGTCTTTATTTTTAATTTTGAGCCATCCTGAGAAAATTTGTGATATGCAGCATGTCACATTTACAGACAAATAATCAAGGGCAGACTCAATCAGATGTATCCCCATCTGATTACGTGATTGACACAAAATCAAATGCATATGAAAATGAAAATTAAGTAATGCAATTCAAAGGAACAATGGGAAATACTGCAAAAATGCTGAAAATATTAACAAAAAGAATAGCAAATAGTATTACTAAAACATTCATGAAAAACTGCAGTTTTGGCTTGCCCCAGTATTAAGAATGATTATAATCCACATGTGTAGCTTTCCATCACCCAGCTTTTGCTTTATTCGGAAGTTCCTTTCTTGCTTCCACCCATCAGAACATATATTAGTCCAATAAAGTAATTATTATTGCTGCAATTATTTTAAACAGATTAAATATCTGCCATACTCCTTAGTTACAGTATTATATCAAAAAATAGGGAGCTATAAAATATCATAGTGTGTTATAAAAAAAGAATGGCATCTTGGACTAAATCCTCACTGGGGGATGAAGTTACTAGTTTGATTTGCATATTTTATTGCACTGTCTTTTTCATAAATTCCCTCTTTAAATGCATAAAAAGTGACAAGAGAACCTGTTGAACAAAGAGTGATGGTGAATGCAGAGTTTATTTCAGTTCCAGGAGTCACAAACTGGGGTAATGAAATCCAACCCTAATTTTGTTTCCAACATACCCAGGAAAAAACCACTGATGATTTCTCACAATGTCTTTAACTAGTTACTAAATGAACCAATTGTCTGGGTTTCATAACAGAGCAAACCAAATGGGATGGTTTCAAACAACACATAAATCATTTCAAAAAAATTAAGTAAGTTTAGCAATAGCAATAACACTTAGACTTATATACCGCTTTCTAATGCTTTACCTCTCTAAGCGGTTTACAGAGCCAGCACATTGCCCCCAGCAATCTGGGTCCTCATTTTACCGACCTCGGAAGGATGGAAGGCTGAGTCAACCTTGAGCCAGTCAGAATCAAACTGCTGGCTCTGTCCAATTATCCTGCAATACTGCATTCTAGCCACTGCACCACCACAGCATTACAGAGTTTAGCACTAATGGATGCAGCCACTAGGTTTATAACTTAATTAGTTAAGACTTTTGTGTGAATCCAATGCTTGTATTTGAAGTGGTTCAGCTGCACAAATTGACCAGAATTGCACTCTTCAGTGAGATGACTAGTTTGGAGTTTTTTAACCTCACATGTTATTCCCATTGGTAGTGAAGGATCATACTATTAAATGAGAATCTGGGTGGGAATACAATTTGGAATTCTTTAATTGTCTTGTAGAAGGAAGGAAGGAAGGAAGGAAAGAAGGAAGGAAGGAAGGAAGGGAGGGAGGGAGGGAGGGAGGGAGGGAGAAAGGAAGGAAGAAAGGAAGGAAGGAAGGAAGGAAGGAAGGAAGGAAACTATAATCATTTTATAACCTCTCCTTTTTTTCTTAGGATGGAAAGAGTTCAGACCCAAAACTTCTATCTAGTAATAAAGTGCTGCATGAATGAATTGATATAAGGATTCTTGTCCCCATTTTTTGTCTCTGGAAACAGATTCTTGGCCCTTGTCATCAGTTTATTTCTTATTTGACCAAACAGTTCTTCTGTTTCATCTTCAGGTAAGAAGTCAGACCCAAAGATGCTGCATGTTATGATAAAGGAGCTTCAGAGCACAGAATCAATCAGGGAAGCATAAGCTAGCTTCTTTTAACGAGTATGCACTTGGGATATCCCATAGCTTTAATGAATTTCTCATGGCTTTGTGCACAAAGAGCATTCAACTTTGAAAAAAAAAATGGTTGAACCTTGAATTACCTTGAAGTCCCATAACTGGATTCACAATTTTGTTGTTTTACTACTTTTTTCCTCCAAAGAAAAGGTTTAGTTAATGCTGTGACTGGCCTTTGGAAAGCTTTGGACTGTCTCTACCATCATGAGAACAGAGCAGGCGAAAAATTGTTTTTGAAAGAAATTCAGCAGAGACTTTAAGCAGGTAAGTAATATGAAGAGAGGAAAAAGCATCTTATAAAAAAGTAACGCATTAGTTTAGCCTGTGGAATCAGGAATAGTTGGGGGAAAATCCAAGCAAAATAATGAAAAAAAATGTTACAAAGAGGAAAGGACAGCTGGTGAGATGGCACGTGGAAGACATTCAATTAGAATGTAGTCATCAAAGTTATTTCATTATTCTCCTCCATAGATGCTGGACTCAATTTTACTTTGGCCAGGGAAGGAAGGAATAATATGTCTACATGCCGGCAAATTGCCTGGCATCTATCTTTGGAAGCTTGTTAATCAGGAAGAACAGGAAATAAGAGTGACATTGATGGATGCAAATGCCAGTGTTTACTACTTAATAATCATAATAAATGGTGTCTGCTGTAACTAACCATAATCTTTGCTGGAAGAATGGTAGCTTGCTATAGAATCCGATTAATTCTCCCAGTCTTAACTGTGATGGTTGTTCAAACAGACCAAGAGTTCTGTTATAGTTCTAGCTTTATATTTATACGCAACCTCATGGTTTCTGAGGCATTTTAAGTAGAAACAGCAGACTGAGAAGCAGATATGTCGACTGTAATGAATTGAGCCTGAATTGTCATATGCCAACTCCAAATGTGATATTGAATATACCCATAAACATATTTAAATATCTGTGTTTGTCTGTGTATTTCCCCATTTGATCTAGTAATAGTTTACTTAGTAGCTGGACAATATTGGTAACAATGGAGTGGTGGGGGCATAAATGTATTAAATAAAGGGTAACATGAATAATGTTCCATTTTTAGAGAGGTTCTCTGTAGATCATATTGACTTTATATTGTTGTGCCATCATTTATGTTACAATGTCATAATGCACTTCCTTCATTGTGGCCTCTATCCTAAGTAGATATGTTTTGGTTGGTGCCTTTCATGTTAACAATCTTGTAAGGCTTTCAGCCATGACACATCCATATTCAAAGATAGTTAGTGTACAATTATCCCGATATATCCATCTATAGGTAATCCTTAACTTATGACCACAATTGAGCCCAAACTTTCTGTTGCTAAGTGAGACAATTGTTAAGTGAATTTTGCCCCATTTGACAACCTTTCTTGCCACAGTTGTTAAGTGCATCATTGCAGTTGTTAAGTTAGTAACACAGTTGTTAAATGAATCTGCCTTCCCCATTGACTTTGCTTGTCAGAAGGTCACAAAAAGGTAATCACATGACCCCAGGACACTGTAAACCATCATAAATATGAATCAGTTGCCAAGTGTCTGAATTTTGATCACGTGTCCATGGGGATGCTGCAATGGTTGTAAGTGTGAAAAATGGTGATAAGTCACTAAATGAACTGTTGTAAGTCAAGGACTAGCCCCCTCTCTAATTTAAAGATTATTCATCTCTCTCCCAGAGCAACCCTAGGGAATTTCAACTGAGAAATGTAGTTGGCTTTCTACTTGTTTTTGGCCTTCCTAGAGATAATTTTTGTTGTCTTTTGTTCTTAAATAACTACACAGATTAGGTTGTGTTTTCAATACTTTTGTTTTCTGCCACATTATCTACTGACTTTGATACACTTGCGACACTTGTGAATACTTGTATTTTTCCAAGACAGATGTTCTTCAGGGACTGGGTCAAGAAGTCAAGATGGTGGCCACAGCCATGTGAGTGAAGCTTTGCCTCTTTTACATGCCGCCATTTTGATTTTTTTGAACCTGTTCATGAAGACACCCCTGCTCCAAGACACTTATATATGTAGTAGCCTTCATTAGATTGCCATGTGATGATTCCTAAGAACAAGTTACTCATTGGTACTTGTTTTCTTCCTTTCTGGAATAACAAATGAAGTGTTATGGTGTCATAATGCAAATGGGTAAAATCACATACATCTAGCTGAGCAACATGTTTCCCATAATGGCCAACAATTGCACCCTGGAAACCCATAATTGTCAAACCAGCCACGGTCTTCTGCTCATGTCCCCCATCACTCAGATGCTATCTCTCAGGTTCTCTAATAGTTACTGATGAAGCTATCCATCATTTGACCATCTAAACCAGACATGTTAAACTCGCAACATCATGTGACATTGTGCGATGTATCAGAGCTTTTCCCCCATTGCCGACAATGGGGTGGGCGCGGTTTCCTCATGATACGTTCGGCCTGTGGGCCGTCAGTTTGACACCCCTGGTCTAAACTGTTAACTACTGTATGTGTTGCAGTAAATTACTGCTGTTCCTGGGGCATAACAATTGTTAACAATGCTACTAAGTCTTGTTGCTGTGAAGATTCTCTCTCTGTATATTTATATGGGTTTGTTGGGTATTTGAGTGAGGTGTGTGTGTGGAATGTATCAGGAGACTGTCTTGGAATCACAACTTTTTTGTTTGGACTTTTTGCTTGTATGATTAACACCTTGACATCCACGAGACATGGTATGTTTTGTTTTCCTTTTTTAAAAGGACCCCTTTTCACTATTTATCCTCAGAGCTGAGCTGGGCTTGTTCTGTCATCTTTCACCTGCCTGATGCTAGAAGCATGGCCTCATCCATCACTTAGGAAAGACAATTATAGACCACAGTACAAGAGCATTAACAATGGTCAAGGACTGGTCACAGAAAAAAAAATGGAATGGGTGAAAAGAATAATTTTTGACATTAGTTTTTGTTTTCAAGTAAGGCTGCAAATGTCAGCATGGTAGTAAAAGGAAAATTTGTAATATATTGCCATTCCGTGTGTTGCTATCCATGTTCTCCATTTGGGGAATGGCTGAGAGCCCGCAATGCGACTATGATGCATGGGAACAAACTATAACATATAAATCCCAAAGCTGCTTTTTCAAAATGCAACTGGATTTTGTTTTTCCTTGAAGAGGTTTCTCTTTTCATCCAAGAAGGTTCTTCAGTTCTGACTGGTGGAGGGTGGAAGGATTTATATTCCTTGCGATCATTTGGTTGGTAGCACTCTTTCCGAGAGTTGTTGAGATCACTTGGAGATTTATCTGTGCTTTCAGGGTCACCTGCATAGTGCAAATGGGTGCAGAACCTTCTTGGAACTGATCCTGAGGGCACAGATAAACGTCCAACTGGCCTCAATGACTCTCAGAAAGAGTGCTAACAACTAGATGACTGCAAGGAATATAAATCCTTCCACCCTCCACCAGTCAGTCAGAACTGAGGAAACTTCTTGGATGAAAAAGCAGGACAAGAAGCAACGGATGGAAACTAACCAAAGAGAGAAGCAACCTAGAACTAAGGAGAAACTTCCTGACAGTTAGAACAATTAACCAGTGGAACAACCTGCCTCCAGAAGCGGTGAATGCTCCAACACTGGAAGTTTTTAAGAAGAGACTGGACAGCCATTTGTCCGAAATGGTATAGGGTTACCTGCCTGAGCAGGGAGTTGGACTTGATGACCTCCAAGGTCCCTTCCAACTTTATTATTATTATTATTATTATTATTATTATTATTATTATTATTATTATTATTATTATTATTATTATTATTATTATTATTATTATTATTATTATTATTATTATTATTATTATTATTATTATTAGCGAAACTTCTTCAAGGAAAAACAAAGTCCAGTTGCCTTTTGAAAAAAGCACCTTTGGGACAACCATGACCTGGATGACTGAGAATCTCCATAGACATATAACACATACAGTTCAAGAATGTCCCCTCAAGGTGCCTGGGATGATCTCACCACAGCCACATCAGAAAGAGTTAGATGGCTCGCTTCCTTAGATATCAAATTATAAGATCTATCCCATTGCAATTCTATGGGTTCATATAATGGTGATTTTATTATGGTTTCATCATATATATATATTTCTGATGCTTTATTTAAACTAAATTTGTATATCAGTGATATAAAATAAATAAATCCCATGTGTTGGATTCACAATTATCAGAATTCTTGACCTGTTAACTAGTTGTCATACCTATTAACAATGGCTGTATTCAGATGTGTTAAGCCATAGTTTGTTGGATTATGGTTTGTTAAACTGATCTGGTTCACAGATAATAATAAGCTATACACATTATGGCTTTCAAAGTACTATGTTTGGGTTCTATATATAATCCCAACCTAAACAAATTACATTTTTATGTGATACCACTTCCATAGTATCTTTCTAGGTAGGGACCTTGTCAAACAAAAAAGAAGCAAGAATGACTGACCAAAATATCTGCATTCAAAGGCATTGTGGGTAAAAAAACATTTATCTTAACAAAAATATCATGTCCATATATTTAAATGTATTAGGGGAAAACTCCTGACAAAAAATGCACAGCTTGCCTTTTTAATATGAACATTGATGTGTTATAAAAATCAAAATACCTGTGAAATTTTCTGCAGACTTTAAAAGTTTCCTCAGAATGGAGGACAGGGATCTCCACAGTTCAAAGAGAATATGTTCAAATTTTCAGATGTGATCCCTTCCCCACAAGATGGGTGAACTTTGATTGACAGCAATATATCATTCAAACAAGACTGGGTATTTATATATCATATTTGATATATATTCATATTTGTATATTATATATGACACAGATGTATCAACATGTAGCCTCAATGCAGCATCCTGGCATCCTTGCATCCTTGAAGAGGATTGAAAACTGTGGTGACACAGAGATTAGAATGCAGTATTGCAGGATGATTCTGCCAATTGCCAGCCATTCGATTCTCACCAGCTCAAGGCTGACTCAGCCATCCATCCTTTTGAGGTAAGATGAGGACCCAGATTGTTGGGTTAATGTGCTGACTCTGTAAACTGCTTAGAGAGGACAGTAAAGCACTATGAAGCGCTATATAAATCTAAGTGCTATTGCTATTGCTATCCTTTTTGGAACCTCAGGGACGCACAAAGTTTTTATTAAGGAAATGTTTACAAAATAAAAGCAGTACAAATATTAGAAAAGAAACAAAGAAAGTAAAGAAGAATAGTGGATAAGTAAGAAAGAAGATAGAAAATGAATTTTTAAAAAAGAAAAAGGAGAAAAGAGTAAAGGAGCAGCTTCTGATCTTTTTCACTGCAGTTATAAATGCTTTTATATTTTACCCTCTCTCTTTAAGGTTACATCATAATTTCTTTCTTTTATAAACTACCCTTTCCAATCATCAAACCCATAAATCACAAATTGATTTTTTTTTCTATCTTCAGCAAAAATGTCTATAAGGGGTTTCCAGTCAGATATTCCTACATCTTCAACCTATTTGGGGAGGGTCAAGGGTGTTCACAGGGAGGGGGAGTCCTAAAAGTTAATGACTTGGGGGGGGAGGAAGGGTTATGGCAAATTGAACAGGACTTCCAGGGAAATTGAAGACGACTCTGCAAAAATGAAGCTGACAAGTGCAGCAAAAACCGATGAGTAGACCTCTTTAGGCAAGGAAAGGATAAGACATTGCCCGGATGTGTTCCAGAGAGATTTTTCTTATAGGGTGACCACAAGGTTAATGGTTTTCCACAAGTTTGAGTAGTGGAGACAATGAGGTGAGCCATCTTGCTTGCAATCACCTCTGAGACTTTTAAAGGACCTTAAGTTTGCAAACATTACTTTGCAATCGGTTTCGGAAATTGCTCATTAACTACCTTTCTCTTTCTTCTTTTCTTTTTCTTCCCTTGCATCTTTTACTCTTCTCTATTCTCTTGTCTTTAAATTTAGTGTGTATTAGATTTTTACTAGCATGAATGATATTCTTAATAAAAGAATTATCTCTCTCTATCATCTCTCTCTCTCTCTCTCTCTCTCTCTCTCTCTCTCTCTCTCTCTCTCTCTCTCTCTCTCTCTCTCTCTCTCTCCCCCTCTCTCTCCCCCTCTCTTCAATGTTGACTAGGCCTTCCATCCTTTCGAGGTTGGTAAAATGAGAAATGAGGACCAGATTGTTGGAGGCAATATGCTGACTCTGTAAACCACTCAGAGACGGCTGTAAAGCACTGTGAAGCAGTATATAAGTCTAAGATAGTGGCCACAAAAACAATGCAGTCTAATCCCCACCCTTTTTATGTGCATCAAAAAAAGCCAAGATGCCACCCACAATGGTATAGTTGTGGCCATCATATTGACTCTTCGGATGCCCACTCCCTCAAAGACCCTTGGGGAAGCTGATGAAACTTGGGAATTATAATTAGAAATGAAATGGGTGCAAGGCTTAAGGTATCTTGGTTGCAAAAGCTATCAGTGTTGTTGTTCTTCTTGTTGTTTTTTGCAGCCCAAATACATTGCCATAGCTTTAGCTTTTTGTTCTCTCCCACATGTCCACCTTGTATTTTTATTTTGTCCTGGAAAAATATCCTTGAAGAAGTGGTTGCTGTCAGTTCAACTGGAATAACAGCAATTGGTGGCTTTGTTTTGTTTCAGTATCAAACTATATGTAATTTCTTAGTAATCATACTCCTAAAAATAGATATAGGAGAACGGTAAGACTCATCATAGTTGAGAAAGTTTAACCATCTTATATAACTACAATATCATCTTCTTCTTCCACTTTCTTTTAGTTTAGGGAAGCTCCCAGTATGACCTTTCCTTCACAAAGCTAATGACACCTTATCATTTTCTCCTTGAATTAGAAACAATTCCAGAAATTAGAAAACTGCCCAAAGACATTTTTGAATTGCCTAACCTAGAAATTTGACCAATGAATAAATAAAGAGATGAGAAGGAGACAGTTTTTAGTAGGATCTCAGGAAGTAACGAGTTAAATCTTTCTTTTCATACTTTGCCCTAATTAAAAGAAACAATCCTTCTGAATGGATTGCTAAAGCATCAGAACCTTTTTGGTCTAGAAGTGAAGAAAAGACCCTGGAAACCCACTGCGCCAACAACAGGTTAAAAACCTTGTTAACCAAATAACAATGAAAAATGTGAAGATCAGTTAAATGGAAAAATGGAATGGAATGAATGCAATTTGCAAAGAAGTGGACAGATTTCAGGGTAGCTTCATAGTTTATTACTTGCAGAAGAGATTTATTGCTCCTTTTTTCTGATTTAAGTTCCCATGTATGCATGCAAAAGTAAATAAAAAAGCATAATGCATGCACAATAGAGAGATGTCAGCAGATCTGGGATAACCTTAAGGTTTGCAGGAGTAGCAAACAAGAAAAAAAAAGTAATCCTAATAAGATGAAGCTGCAAACTCAGAGGACAAAATGGATTTGTAACAGTGTCTAGCTGGGTGAGAGTGGTATGGAATTGAGCAGTAGAAGGGAGGAGATAAAGATCCATACATGCCTCTATGTCAGTGTTTCTCAACCTTGCCATCTTGAAGATGGATGGACTTCAACTCCCACAACTCCCCAGTCAGCAGAGCTGGCTGTGGAACACTGGGAGTTGAAATCCATCCATCTTCAAACTACCAAGGTTGAGATATACTGCTCTATATCGTATATATTTCTATCCTCGCTCTGTCTGGTCTAGAGGGTTCATCCTGAGAGACTGTTGAGAAATATTCCCAGGGATGGAAGCTGAGGTTTTCATAAACATAACTAGTAAAATGCAGCACTTAAAGTAACTGGGATTAAACCATGTAGGTATAGCCCAGCCCCCTCAACAATTCAGTGTGGACTAAATGCTTGGCATGATTCACTACTGAAGTTGTAGTGGGATGGACCATACCATACCATACCATACCATACCATACCATACCATACCATACCATACCATACCATACCATACCATACCATACCATACCATACCATACCATACCATACCATACCATAACACATTTTTTATGGCTGAAGAGGAGGAGGAGGAGGAATTTCTTTTTCTTCTTCTTCAAGGAAAACACAGTCCAGCTGTGTCTTTGAAAAAGCACTTTTGAGAATTCTGTGCTATTACGCACAAATAATCCCTTGAAAAAGCAATGCAGGTTGCTCATTTGGTCAAGTCTGGCAGATTTTTTATTAGTACCCATTAGCCAAGGTCTTCCCTTACTTGTAGTATCTTAGTCAGCAAGGTCTCCCATAAAACTATCCCTGGCGCAGCAGGGAACAAGCATTTAAACAGTACATCATATAAAGGTGGCCCAACAGGAAGAATTCTGGATAGGCTGAGATGATTTCCCATTCTTGTAACAGCAATCACTGTCAAGTTACATAATCAAGTGTGGATCTGTCCTTGGTTCTGAAAAATATAAAAAAACATTGCTAGAACAGAACACAGGGTGTCTTTGGACAATGTTAGACTCACATAGACAGTGACGATTTTCCTCTGAGTCTAACATTCTTAGCAACAACCGGTCAGGTGCTGCGAAGCTTTCAAGAAAATAAAACCTGGCTCTGCAGAGATTTGAGAACAAAATGTACTAATAGCTAGAAACCAGGCAACCTCAAAGGCGCATTGAATAATTGTGCCAAGAAACATTACAAACTGTACTTTTGTAGCAGGATTAGCAGACCAGAAAGACAAAGTCAGTGATAAGTATTAATATCGTAATATATATGCTGCTTTTCATAGGTTTCCTTGGGTTGCTAAATATCTACCCTACCCTAAGGAGCAAATATAACTTAAAAAAAACACACACACACACAGAGACACACACCCCGTGTGTGTGTGTGTGTCAGATAATCCTTTTGGATTAATTGCCATAGACTTTTCATACAAGCCAAAGGGTTGTCGATGAGAAGTGTAGCTCAGCTTTTATCCTGGGTAGCGCCATTAGAAATATATCATCACCTATTAGTGTGTCAGTGGGACAGTCATGTCTTCCTTTATTGTATTTCACAGGGCTTACAAAAAATATAATATACACCATTTACATTTTTCTCTTCATGGACTTCAGTCTACAAAAGGTAGCTTAATTTTGCTTTAAGCCAAAATAACCAGATACAGTCTTTCCAAAACCTCAATAAATCTACATTCCAGGTTAACCCCCCAATGGTTAGCCTTGTGCTAAAAAATTACATAGGAATCATCTGGAAAATATTTGGCCAAAATATCTAAAGCACTGATTGGCAAATGTAATTTCCCTTCTCAAACCTCTGCTGGTGAACCTATATTCAAATGGCTCTTGAAAACTAAATAGGAATAGAATAGAATAGAATAGAATAGAATAGAATAGAATAGAATAGAATAGAATAGAATAATAGAGTTGGAAGGTACCTTGTACGTCATCTAATCCAACCCCCTGCCCAAGCAGGGGACCTACACCATTTCTGACAGATGGCAGTCCAGTCTATTCTTGAAAGCTTCCAGTGATGAAACTCCCACAACTTCTAAAGGCAAGCTAGTCCATTGGTTGATTGTTCTCACTGTCAGAAAATTTCTCCTTATTTCTAGATTGAATCTCTCCTTGTTCAGTTTCCATCTGTTAATCCTTGTTTGGCCTTCAGGTGCTTTGGAAAATAGGTTGATGCCCCTCCTCTCCATGACAGTCCCTGAAAAATTGGAACACTGCTATCATGTCTTCCCTGGTCCTTCTCTTCACTAGACTAGCCGTGCCCAGTTCCTGTAACCTTTCTTCATATGTTTTACCCTCCAGTCCCCTAATCATCTTTGTTGCTCTTCTCTGGACTCTTTCTAGAGTCTCAACATCTTTTTATAGCATGGAGACCAAAACTGGATGCAGTATTCTAGGTGTGGTCTTACTAAGGTTTTAATAGAGTGGTATTAGTGCCTCACGTGATATTGAGTGTTAATGCAAATTAGGATTGCATTTGCTTTTTTGACTGCTACCGCACACTATTGGCTCATATTTAATTGATTGTCCACTAAGACTTCAAGATCCCTTTCACAGGTACTGCTATTGAACCTGGTTTCACCCAATCTATATGTGTACTTTTGGTTTTTCTTGCCTAAGTGTAAAGCTTTACTTTTCTCTACATTGAATTTCATTTTGTTAGATAGAGCCCAGTGTTTAAGTCTGTCAAGATCCATCTGGATTTTGAGCCTATCATGTAGGGCAGACATGTCAAACTCGTGACGTCACATGATGTTGCGCAACGTATCAGGACTGTTTTGCCATTGCCGGCAATGGCGTGGGCGTAACTTTGGTGTGATGCATCCAGCCCGTGACCTGGCAGTTTGACATCCCTGATCTAGGGTGTTAGCTATTCCTGCCAGCTTAGTATCATTTGTAAATTTGATAAGTTCCTCTTCTAGTCCCTCATCTAAGTCATTTATGAATATTTTGAAGAGTACTGGGCCTAAGATGGAACCTTGTGGTACCCCACTGCTTACTTCCCTCCATGTAGACATAGACATAGTACCATTAAGGACTACTCTTTAAGTATGGTTAGCCAGTTACATATCCATCTGATGGTGATACTATCTATCCCACTTTTTTCTAGCTTACTAAGAAGTAGGTTGTCAAATGCCTTGCTGAAGTCTAAGTATACTATGTCCACAGCATTTTGCTTGTCTACTAACTTAGTCACTTTGTTAAAGAATGAAATAAGGTTGGTTTGGCATGATCTGTTTTTAACAAACCCATGCTGACTTTTAGATATTACTTTACTTGTTTCTAGATGTTCACAGATCTGTTTTTGATTATCTTTTTCCAGTATCTTCCCAGGTATTGATGCTAGGCTGATTGATCTGTAGTTTCCTGGGTCTCTCTCTCTCTCTCTCTTTTCCCATGTCCATGGTGGGCCTTCAGGAAATCAGCCTTTAAGTATCTTCAAAGGTTATATGCTTGGTAAGTTTAGATGGCAAATTCTATGTTTTGATTTAGGTTAAACTGAAACTGACCATTTTAACTTAGCTTGATTTTCCTTTAAATGTCTTGTTTTGGAAAAGAGTTCATGTAGGCTCTTTGCCTAGCCTGGAAGTAGTCTTCTCCATGTATCAAATGTCAGGATGGTTTGTTTACCTAGTTTTTAAGGAAAATAAGGAACCCTGACTTTCTAATTGCAAGCATGAGGCTGTATTCTTCTATATATGTTTATTATTACAATAATACACAAAACTGGGAACAGAACATTTGCCTCTAAGAGGTGCTGGTGGTACAGATTCCCTCATGCACATACAGTAAAAAGAATGGGGATTCAATCAAACAGCCATGTCCACTATCTTGACTTTTTTGGACATTCTCTGTCCTGCAGAAACTCCTGATGTTCATCATTGCTTTCTTCTCTCAATGTTTTATTTTCACAAAAGTCCTGGGAAAAAATCTTCTCCTATGTTTTTGAGAAAGATGCATTCCACAATAAACATGTCATACACTTTTCTCTCTTTTTTAATTTATTTTATTAATTTTTTATAATTACAAATCTTTTTCCCCCCAAGTTTTTTTTTATTAATTTTCCAATATTACAGGTATTTTTTGTTTGATTGATAGAATAAGAACTGTATTGATCTGAATATGACAGTAGATTTTATGGGGGAAAGAGAGGGAATTAGTTGTTGTAATACTTTGAGATTTGTACTGATGATATTTAAATGTAATGGAATTACTGTGCTCTAAGGCCACGCTACTTTTCAAATATATAATTACAAATCTTTAGTGCTTAGTAAACAACGTGTAGTCTGGGCCCACATATTTAACTTAATAATGCGTCTTAAATTCCTACTCTCTACTCTGTTTTTCTAGTCATTGGTAAAATACATCCCATGTTTGAAAGTATTCTGTATCTTCTTTCTCTTTCATTTTCAGTGCAAGCCTTCCATTTCTGCACAGTCCAAAATTTTCTTAATATCTCTTCTTCAGCTGGTATTTCTCCATTTTTCTCTTTTTCATTTGCACAGAATCCTGGCATATAAACATATATCCATGGCCTTGTGTCATGAGTCAAATTTCTCTTGCTATTAATAATAAATTTATGGTACCCTGAATGGTTTAATTAAAACTATAATATCTATCTGATACTTTAATGATAGGAAGAACAATGGCATATCATTAACCAACTAACCATTGCTGCAAAATGGATTGTTTTACACCAGCAAATAGCAAGGGCATAAATAGGTTTCTCACCATGGGGAGAAAAAAAAAAGAGAGAAAAGATATTCAGAGAACACACTTCTAATTTAATTGCCAAATGCCCTCCCCCCCAACACATACAAAACACCCCTCACCAGCATTTTGTCCCTTAATTGCTTTCTGTTGTTCTGGGGGAAGAAATATTGGCTTTTGAAGACAGAATTGCCAGAAAACTGACATTTTATTCAAAGCTCCAAGATCAAATGAAGAAAGGAGGCTTCAGGTGAGTCTTTTCCACTCTCAGTGCCTTCCACATATATAGACCAACCCACAGAATTCTCAGCAATAGTTTTACTGCCCAAGGAATTCTGGAAATCAGTCCATAGATAAACTAAATGCTCAAAGTGGAGAAGTGTGGGGAAGACTACTGGAAGCCATGTGTGAGTTATCTGAATGAAAACAGTGTCAGAAACATGCATGGGCTCAATTGGAAAAGGGCTGTTTTATTTCATTTTATTTTATTTTATTTTTTATTTTTTAATTTTATATATTGCCCATCTCCTTGATTAGGTGACTCACCTGGTGGAAGTTATTTGTTAACAAAATGGCAGTCATAAAACACTGCTTACTAGAAGGAAATTAGCAGAATTGCCAAACCATTGTCGGCTCCATGGCCATCCCAGTTTGCTTTTGTTCTTTGTTTTTTTCGTAGGCAGGTGGACATGCTTTCAAGCAAACCTTACCCCCATTTTATCTTCTAAAACTTTCTGTGAGATGAAGTGGGGCTCATTGTCAATTCTGTAGCTTTGTAAACTGCTCACTTCCCATTTCATTCATTAAAAAAATGAAGTCAGCTGGTGATTGTCAAGAAAATTATCGTGTCTACTTACAGACAAGATAAGAATTTTGGGTTCCAAATTATATCCCCAAATTAGGTTAGGCTTATCTGTGGATGGGCTTATCTGCAAATATATATAATTTATGTATTTTTTTAAAAAAATACAGGTACCTACAGATATTCATGAATACCATAAAATATGCCACCTGAGGATAAGCCAATTGTAAAAATTAATTGAAACAAAAATGGTCAGCTTATCTGCAGGTGGTGTATTTTTTTGTGATATTTTGGTTAAAAATCCAAGGCTCTGCTGGGTTATTATTATTATTGTTGTTGTTGTTAGCCTATGGCATTGTTACGGTAGCCAGGAAGCCACAATGCAATTGCAGAGTAGTAGTTTGGCTTGCCAAGATATCTGCTCTGTTGTAGGACATGTTTGCATACTTCCCAAGGTGTGGCACTCTTCTTGCGGCATCACCCAAGGCCCCCTCCTTTCCCAGAGCTGCCTTCTAAACAGGGACTGCAAGCAGGAAGGTTCAGAGATGTCAGGAATGACTGCCTGACAGAGGACCAACTCATCTTCCCACTGAAGTGTATCTATCTGCTTGCATAGAACATGCTTTTGAGCTGTTAGCTGGACAGAAGCTGAGGCGAGTGACAGGAGCTCACCCTACCACACAATGTCAGGACTCAAACCACCAGAGCAGAAACCATATCCAGCATCATTAAGCCACTGAGCTATTGCAGCTCCTTCTGCTGGGCATAGCCAAGATTATATTTCACGTATTCATAAATACATGAGTCCTTATATGCACTTTTTCTTTTTCTAGATTGCTCCAACAAATACATTTTCCCATTCAACTACCATTAATATATGCCTTCTTCTATACAATGTTCCATCTTCTATGCTTTATTGTTTAAAAAATTAATCCAGCACTCCTTAAATTGCAGCTTTCCCATTTATGCACTTTTCTTGAATGTATCCTTTTTACAAATATTTCTAGCTAAGAATGATGGATAGGCAGTAGGAAATTATTTTATATTCCTAATGGCAGGAGACTCAATTCATTGCTGTCATCTTGATGTTTCCATGCTTTAAAAAAAAACCAACCAATCATGATGGATTTCTTTAATGTCCTGAGACAGATCTTTTCCTAGCAGCACTGGTTTATCAACCAGTCCTGCTCAATTTCTTTCTATTTAGGAAGAAGAGGCAGGGAGCATTACTTTGGCTGAGGTTACCATCTTGACTTTTTTGACATACACAAACACACCATGGTCATCCATGCAAGACATTCAGACATTCTTTTGGTCATATCCTAATTAAGCAAGTGCGAGAACACCATATGCCGTTTATGAGAATTTTACAAATTTGTCTTCTCCTTTTGAAATAAATTTAAAACCAAAGGCTTTGTCATTGCTTCTTGGATTAGGAGAACTTTTCTGTCAGGCAGTGGGATGGGTAGATGAATGGCTAGGGTTTGATTGCATGGTGGGTACAATAAACATAGCAGTACAAAATTCATGATATAATCTTACATGCAATAGTACCAATGTCATATTTTGCAAACTTTTTAAATCTAATGTACAAATGCATTCTGCAATTTAAGATTCATTTCAGATACTATTTTCATTAAGCCAACATTTGGCAGCATAAAGACTTGTGGAAGTTGAAATCCACTTCATAGTATCAAAGGTGCTTTTTAAAAAGGCAATGGACTATGCTTTTTCCTTGAGAAAAAAAAACATAGTCCAGTTGCCTTTTGAAAAAGCATATTTAAGACAACCATGACCTGGATGACTGAGAATCTCCATAGATAAATCCACTCGATAATTCCATTTTTTGTTTTCTAAAAATGCCAGCCAAGAGTATTGTACTCTGACAATGTTTCCACCTATTTTGGTGGAATCATGCTTATGTAGTTAAGTACTTCGGCATTGGCAGAACTCTTGAATTCAACCTCTTCTTTTTAATTACATTTAACAATGCATGATTGAAGCTAATAATTGTTTTAGTTTTTAGAGGATGTTTTAATAGAATGTTGTGACATTTAAGAAGTGGGTTCTGTTTCAACTTTGTTTCATAGTAAGTTACGTTATGGTTTATTATCTTAGATAATTTGCACACAATTGGCACACACACATCTCTCTCTCTCTCTTGGCAAGAGATTGGGGAGTAGTTCAAACAATTTGCCATAATTCTGGGTCAGAAAGCTGGAATTTGGCATATTCAGGGCTGGAAACATACCAAATCACTATAAAGGAAGAGGAGAATTATAGTTGTTTATGTAGAAGAACATTGGGGCAGTGGAAGATTAGGTTTGAAGAACAGATCTTCTCACTTCGAGCTTCTAGGTATAAAAGACTAGGACTGAGCTGCTAATGATCAAGGAGAGAACCAACCTAGAACTAAGGAAAAATTTCCTGACAGTTAAAACACTACTAATCAGTGGAACGACTTGCCTCCAGAAGTTGTGGGTACTCCAATCCTAGAGTTTTTAAGAAGAGATTGGACAACCATTTGTCTGAAATGGTATAGAGTTTCCTGCTTGAGCAGGGGGTTGGACTAGAAGACCTCCAAGGTCCCTTTCTATTCTGTTATTCTGTTCTGTTAAATCTTATTTCAGTTATTGGAGTGATAGGATGCTGTGGATGCACCAACGGGACACAAAATTCCCATTTCAATGCCTCCAAAAAAAAGAGCAAGGAAATGAGGGAATGGTTTTGTTTGAATGGAATTGGGTTCTGTGCCCTGTGTGTGCACATTCAGAAAATTGTCAGAGGTCAATGAAGCAGGAGGTTGACACAGTATGGTAGTGCCCTTATGACATCTCAAAGCAGAGTGCTTTGTTTTGAACAACCACACTGAAAGGTTGTTTTATCAAAAGCTCAACTGAAGTGAAGTACATCTTCAAAGCTTTGTATGGGCCTGTAAAAGTGTGCAAGCTTTATTCATGGAATCCATGGCTTTGAAATCTAGCACTAACCCACAAGTGATGATGAAAGGGAGAATCAGGAGAGTCAAGTCTCTCTAAGGTAATAGTAGAAATTTAGCCAGAGTGCATGTATTCTCAGTTCAAGAAAGGTACCACTAAATCCAAGAAAAAACCAGCACAGTGAAAGAATAGCTGCAAAGAAAATATTAGTGCTAAAAACAGGGCTTCTTTATTATTGTTTCCAGCCAGAAGGACTTCATCAAGGCAAGGATTTAGGAAGCCAGCAACACAAATTTCAGTTAAAGCACTGTAGGAAGCTGAAGCTGGACACCTATATACAAATAGACCTCGACTTACAACTGGTCACCTAATGGCCATTTGAAGTTACTACCTACCTGAAAAATAGGATGTACTTCAGGTGCTTAGCAACATGACCACACTTACAGCTGTTTCAGCATCCCAGGGTCACATGACCATGTTTTACAACAGTGTTGCTGAAAACCAGCAGTTATTTCTGGGTTTCGGCAAATCCGCATCATAACGAACCTATAATAGTATCACTGTTGCTTCAGCAAGAACTGCCCCAAATGGAAAGATTTTAAATATAAACAAAGTGTTTATATCAAGGTGATTAATTTTAGTTCTGCTAGGAAGAACTTTTTCCAATTACTATGGGCAACATGCACTCTTCCAGAGGTTGTTGAACTTTCGCTCTTTTCAGGCCATAGCCAATATAATTCAATAACATTTGGAGGGCTACATTTTGTCTGTCTTTGAGTTATAAGATTTTTTGTCTCAACAAAAGGTGGCTCAGAAGGAACTGTTACCAGGTCTGTGTTCTCAGACTTAGCAAGTGTACCATGACTTCTTTAGAATAGAAACCAAGATATTGCCTGTTACAAAGGAGCTGTTCAAAAAAACAATATTATGACTTAAAGGTCAGATTCTCTGGAGTTAAGATCCTTATTTCTATTGCATGTTTGGGAATTTCACTTTATTCCTTTGTACCTGCTTTGGATTTAAAGTAATTCAAGTACATAGATTCAACAGTTCTGATTATTGATATCAATTGTTTAATTAAATGCTATGCATGTCATTCACTTAAATCAGTTCTACAAGATCAGTTCTATGCATGTCATTCACCTAAATCAGTTCTACTTTTTAGGGAGAAAAATGTCATCTTCTTTCAGAAACTGGCCTCTGCTGAATACATGGAATTAATGTTTAACATGGAAATTAGTCTGAAAATTGGTCTCAACCCACAGCAATCCATCTCAATCAAAATAATGGGGACCTCAAATATCTACCATTAACTTGGTAGCTATCAAGAGTTGCTTCATTGTGGGATGGGTGTGGCATATACATTTAATCACTCAAACAATAAATAAAACTTGTTTCACTTGTGGTGTATATGTGTGTGAGTGTGTGTATGTTGGTCACAAAAGTTCAAGCTCAATATTTGAATATAGGGAAATATAAATAAAACCATCAAGATGCCATTGACCAAGACTAAAGACCCTTTTGGTAACGGAGAAGCTCTGGGCAGGTATTTGCCCTTGGTTCTTTTCAGATAAGACTCTCCATTCTGGAACCCACAGCCTGTCCCACACAGTAATCTCCAGGAAGACAATGATGTCTTCCTACTCTGGAATGTATTTCTAATTCATCCAATGAGCCCTGAAGGGATTCTTCATCAGGATCATTACTATCAAGACCTACATTACCAATTCTGAAGGAGTAAGAAATTACAGACAAAAAAAGTATGCTAAATGCTACATACATTTGTCCAACAGGCTGTGCTGGACAAAATATTAAACTTGCCAGTTGTTCTTGTTCAGAACTAAGTAGACTGTCTTTGTTTAGCTATGGGATTATTTATATGGAACTGAACTAGAATGAGCTATACAAAGTTCTGAATCTGTGTGTCTCTGGCTTAGAATTATAATGTTGGAAGAAACTGCTTAGGTCACTACCTCCAACCTCTGTTCAAATGGTTGAACATATCCAACTATCTGGTCTCTGTCTGAACTTATGGTTTCTTTCCTACAACCTAAACACATTATTTTATGTGAAGTTCTTTAAAAGATACAACAAAATTTTGATTTGTGTAAAAATTGATATCCTATTCCATCTCTTCTCAAGGATAACCAGTCTCTTCAATTTTTGTTTATAGAATCAAGTTTCGTGCCTTCTGCTTACCCTTATTTCTCTTCTTTATTCCAGTTCCTATGAGTCCTTTAAGTGTGAAGTGCAATGGATAAATGCTTCCTTTTGTGTGAATTCAAATGATGGAACTTTGGTTGAAGTAGACCCCTAGCCTCCTTGTGAACAAGAGTCCATAATGTATAATGAGCACCAGATGACAGGTTAGTCAAATAGATAGCACTGCAATTATAGGCTCTTAGATAAATGGACAAATGACTGAGGCCCTGAGAAGGCTGACAGAGTTGCAGAATGAACCTATTGATTTTCTCATCTGACTTCCTTGACTTTATCTAACCAGCCACACGATTCCTTGAGGATTTGGGACCATTTAAGTTGTGTAGATACATCACTTTGCTAAGTAGAACACACATTATCATTCCAATTGATTGACAGCTGGCTAGACAGCCATCCTCAGAGTTTCTTCTCTGGCAGATAGATACTGATATGGTTACTAGTGCTATTGGCCACATCCTGACAGAATAAATTATTTTGATCAGGAATAGTATTGGTATTGGTGAAGCAATTTTAGATCCTACACTGTGTAGTCACTGGAAGCTTGCAATCTGTGCTTCATATAATCTAATATCTAGGATTTAAAATGGCAGGCAATAAAACAAAAATGTCAGTTTTCATTTTGGAATGTCTTTTATTTTAATGCAGCTTTGGAGATTGAGAGCTCCAGCGATAGCAGTCTCCATTCATTTGCAGGTGACTTTATCATTTCTTTCAGCCAGGCTTCTTTAAGGGGTAACAGGATTGGAATACAGAATGAAAGGATAAAAAAAAACCAAACCCCTTAATTGATTATTGATAAGAACGTATCAAATTTCACAGCTTTGTTCATAAATGAGGTGGAAAGGATTTGAAGTTAGTATTTTCTTTTTAAATTGAATCTAATAAAAAATAGAATGAAAACATTCATTAAATAAAAGGTTTTGAGCATTTGATGTTCAAAAGCCTGTGGTGCTGAACAGAGATTATGAATTATTAAGAAAAAGAACCAGCAAATCTCCCGCCCTCCCCATTAGAATAGTGCTGCAGCCAGTTTTTTTTAAAAAAAAAATGTGTAGAAAATATAACAGAGTAAACATTTGTAACTTTAGATAATGTGTGAAAGCTTTCTCTGCTTCTTTTAACTTACATGATAATAAATTGTCTGCTTTCATTCACACATAAAGATCACTGATTACACATCTCTTGGTAAATATAAGTATTCCTATTGTGTAGTGTATTTTGTGTTGTTCTTTCCAAGAGTTATTGTTTGCCTGTCTGACTCCAGAGAGATACTAGCAAATTTCATTGCTAGTGTTCAATCCACTGTAAAGTCTAACATGCCCAAATTCACTTTCAAGGAAATTCACAGAACTATTTTACATCTTTCTGCTTATCTTATTTGGAACAAATAACAGTTGATTTACAAAAATCACAGCCTTTTCCACACTTGGTTATTTCTGATGCTCTTCTTTAAGAATTATACAAAGGCAGAAGACTGAACAATGAGTGTGTTTCTAACCCTTGTAGACCCTGTGATGCTTAACATTTATTTCCTTTCTTCTTAATATTTTGTTCTGTGCCCTTTATTTTCAATAAAAATGGCTTCTAGCTTCTTCTGTTATGCACCAAAAATATGGCTTTGGTTATGATGCTAATGCCTGCTGAATTCTGCTCTTTAATTAGTCCAAATTCTTGTCCCTCTTATCTAGTTTCTTCTCTAATCTGAAGTCATTCAGTGGAACGACTTGCCTCCAAACATCGTGAGCGCTCCAACAATGGAGGTTTTTTAAAAAGAGATTGGACAACCATTTGTCTGAAATGGTACAGAGTTTCCTGCATGAGTGAGAGATTGGACAAGAAGGCTTTGAAGGTCTTTTCCAACTCTGTTATTCTGTCATTCTGAAGAGTTTTTGCATGACACCCACCTAAGATCTTTGAATGGAAGAAGGCCAAGACTGAAAGAAAATTTTTCAGTATGAAAGAAGCTACTCTAACCACATCTAGGTTCAAAACATTGTAAACTATTATTTGTTGAAAATGCCACAATTAGCTGGGTTCATACAACATGCTAAGCTAGAAACTAATAATCCCCATTATGGCTTTTGTAGTCCATAGGCCAATCATTGGCTGGTCTATAGACCACAATAAGCCATAATGGGGTTTATTATTTCCACTGGGATACTCTACTGGGATACTCTTTTTGGACTCTGATTTGCAACAATCAGATTGACACCTCAGGGATAGACATCTCCCAGCCAGGACTTTGGAGAAGCATTGCTATTTCTTTCTTTATTTTAGTTCTTTGGTGGCATTTTTTTTTTCAATATACCTATTACTCCAAGGAACTGCAAAAAATAAAAATTGAAGAAACAAGAACGACAAAAACAGAAAGGCTTCTCTATGCACATAAATGGAAGGACTCACCTATACCCACAATGAAGGAAAGGATATGAAATTAATGGCGCAGATGGCAAAACTGACTGCTTTGATTACAGAAAAGATTTTATTTAGCTTCGTTTCCACTTGGAAATCACTCTTGTATTATTATTTTTTTTGTTTGAAACTGAAAGAACTGAAATTTTAACCCTGGGTTTAGATGGTTAGACTTGTTTGTGATGCTAGAAGTACTGTTTGTTATAGTTTCTTCACATTCAAAGGGTCATTAATTATTTAGGCTTTTATTTCTATTGAAGAAAGTTGGAAGTTCCTTTTTTTTTTTCTATAGCCTTTCCCCCTTTTGGTTTGCACCCCCCGATTTTTCTTTCTCTCTACCTCTTCCTCTTTCTTTTTAATTCCTTTTTCTTTGCTTTTTTATTTTATACTTTTAAAAAATTTAACATAGTTTTTTTGGGGAAAAGAAACAAGAGATCAAGAAAGCTAGCCAGATAAAACCACCAGCAGCATGAATGGAAGGCTTTCCTCCACTTGCATTTAATCATGGCACCCATGTGCCCCGAAGGGCTTTTTCCCCCTTTCCTTACTCCAATGATATTGCCTTCATCTCACTCCCAATTTAGGAGTGAGCTTAAGTTGCCCTTAACTGTGCTGATGTTAACGAAAGCTTTCCCAGCACTATCCAAGGACAGTCTCATGGAATGTAAAATCTGTTAGGCTTTATCACTTATTATCTTGGAGGGAAGTGAAATGATTGGCAGTGCCTGGAAATACCGTAAAGGCAGGATCTGGATCAGGAATGGGAGCAGCAAATGTTATACCGGTATAATTTCCTGCCTCACCAGGGACAGGTGGCGAACACTTCAGCTCAGGGTTATGGGTAGCCCAAACTTGTAGGCCTTCAGTAACAATGCCTCAATGCCTGACTTTTCTCCCAGGGACTGGAGACAGAATGCTGATGGATCTGGCATGGACAGATTAAGAATGTAAGTTTTATCAGAGTTGTTTATTATTTTAAATGGCACTTTTTACTTTTACGGTACTGAGTGTTCATTCTGTTTGCTGTCCCAAGTTCCTTCTGGTAAATGGGTGACTATGTAAGTTTGTAGATCTGTCTGTCATCTATCTATCTATCTATCTATCTATCTATCTATCTATCTATCTATCTATCTATCTATCTATCTATCTATCTATCTATCTATCTATCTATCTATCTATCTATCTATCTATCTATCTTCAGGGATGTGCATCACAAGTTCTTAAAATGCATACAAAGCAACACTTAAAGATATTAACCCTGCAAGTTCAAAATAGAGGAGCCAAGCAAGCCCTGATGGGAGTGTCCCCCTTCTTAAAAACCTTCAGAGATAGAGAATTCAGAACCTCAATTGGTAGACTGTTCCATAGCACAAGTTTTTATTTTTTAAAAAATCTCAGTAGTTGCAAATTATATCTGTTATTTCTGGTGCTGTTTTCCTTGGCAGTATGATGACCCAGGGCATGGCACAGAGACAACACAGTCAGCTGGCAGTTCAAACCACCCCTTTATTGCTCCAAATGTTCCCCAAATGCTCCCACGTTTCTGGTAAGTCCCAGAACAAGTAACCACACACATACACACACACGCACACACATACACACACACACCCTCAGCATCCTCTGGCTGCAAGTAGTTTCAAAAGTTTTTCACTCTCTCAGGCAGGAAAAGTGTCTGTATGGAACAAGCAGTCCTCTTTCAGGTTTTCGACTTACACACAATGGCTAGATTAGAGCAGCAATTTACTAAAGGCCAAGTAGATAACAAAGAAAGGAACATACATCAAAATCTAATGAGTCTGTGGAAATACAAGCTTGCCTGAGTAGTTTCAGAAGAGAAGTCAAAATTCAATCTGAGGTTTGGAGCACCAAATCAAGTCTGTCAGCCAGTCCAATGGTCAGAGTTTCAGGGTTTACAAGTAGAAATCACAATACAGAACAAGAGATCAGAGAGTTATTTCCAACGTGGGCAATGGCACACAAACCTCCAATAATTCAGCGTTTGTTCCCGACAAATCCCCCTCCCCACAGTGTCTCCTTAAGTCTCAGTCCCCAGGTGTGTCTTGTGGAGAGGGGCAGGGCACTCTCCTTCCAAATAGTTGAGCCTGCCTTCTCTCCACTCTCTGTTCTTGAGGATCATCGCCTGAGCTCTGTCACTTATGTTCATCCTGCCCCTGTTCCTCCCTGCCTTCAAGCCATCCCAATCCTGAAAGACCCTGGCCTGCCTTGGCCTGTTCCTCCCCATATTCCTCCAGAGCCAATGATTCCTCCCCCTCGATCTCCATTGGCTCCAGTTCCAGCTCATTTTCCTCAGCAGATTCAGGCTCCGATGGGGCCATGACAGGCAGTGCAAAAGAGTTCCTGACCATATTCCCTAGGTTATTGTTAATGTTCTTGATCCAATCAAGAGAGATGTGTCACTGAGAAGACCTTTTCTGTTTTAGCCATCTATATTATCCCATATGGTGACCTTAATGCCAAATAGGTGAATGTGCTTGTTACAAAGCTAGTCCAGATGAACTAGTTCAGAGGTCTCCAACCTTTCTCGGTTGGCAGACCAGAAGGAAAGGGAAGGGGAAGCATTTTACGTGCGCACATGCACACACACACAAATGAGGCTGCGAGCACACGTGATACAAATGGGGCAATGCTAGCACCCACGTGACACTTACTAGCGGTGCCCCATTTTCGGCCCATGGCACTCAGTTTTCAGCTCGCAGAGCCCCGTTTTCACCGTGCAGCGCCCTATTTTCACCACATGGTGCCTTGTTTTCACCGCACGGCGCGCATGGTGCCCCATTTGCATAGCAGCGGTGCTAGGACAAGTGGGCATGAGTGCGCAAATACATGTGCATGCACTGGCCAGCCCATCCCGTGGCCCACTGGCCAGCAGGTCACAGCCCAGTAGTGGGCCTGCAGGTTGGCGACCCCTGAACTAGATAAAGCAGCTTTGTGCATGTAGCTCTTATGAATAAATGAATGAGGATAATGTGGGAACTTGGACTCTCTGGAGATGCCACAAATATTGCGTTGTTCACTGATAATCAACTTCCAGATAATTTTGTAGTAAGTTGTGCATTTTCAAAAAGTTTTGGGACTTCTCTGCAAGCAAACATCATCATGGCTCTCACTGTTATAATACCATTGCTGAGATGTCAGACTGGAGAGTGTGGTTCTTTTATCCCTTTATTGGAGGGATCTGTCACAAGATTCTCTCTCTAAGTCTATGTGTATTTGTGTGAAGAGAATCATAAAATTATGGTGTTGAAATAAGCACATGGATAAACTATTCCTTCTCTCTACAATGTTCTGGAAAACCAATTAAACTATTCACCCCTTCAATATCCTTCAGAGATAGAAAACCCAGAATCTCCATTGGTAGACCACTCCACTGTTGTAGAAATCTCATTGTAAAGACGTTTTTCCTTACCTGCAGGTAATCCTCAACTTACAACTGCTCAAAGTTACAATGAACCCCCTCAAAAAACTACTTACAATCCAGTTTCAAAGTTATGGCTGCTGAAGTGTCACGTGTACAAATCTGAGTGGATTCGCTCTTCTGACCAACTACAGGGATGCTGCAGTGTCCCCCTGTTTACCTGTCCCCATCCCACTCCATCAGGTCCCCACAAGACTTGGGCCTGCATCACACCCCGTTGGATCCCCCACCCTCCTCTTTACTCATCAACAATTGCTCCCTTATCTTTTATAGATCTCCAAAGCTCATTTTGGTGAAAAGGAACAGGCCGTTCCACCTCTTCACATCCTGATGCATAGCACCTTCCTGGAAGCAGGAGCCATTTTCAGAGCAGCTGCTGTGAATTGGGATGCTCTGAAAATGGACCACACCATACAGCCTGCAGGGATGATGAGCAGCATAGCAGCCGGTTCCCTTTCCCCAAAACAAGCTCTGAACTCCTGGACATCTGCAAAAGGTAAGGGAGCTGTGGGGGTGGGGTGGAGAGCAAGGAGCGGTTGTAACGTACAGTGGATACTTACCTTCTGTAGCTGTCCAGAGCTCTGGAGATCTACAGAAGATAAGTCAGCAATCAATGATGGGGGTGCGGTGGGGAGGAGGGTATGGGTGGCCTTTCCCTTTTATACAGATCTGGGGCTCAGGAGCTTGTATTGGGGAAGGGGAGCAGGTTGCTCCATCACTTAGCCTCTTTAGTTTGTTTGGCTCGGCCTCAGAAGCAGGCACCATTTTCAGAGCAGCCATCATAAATTAATAATTACCTCTTCAACTGCCTCCTGCGGTTTTTCTTGGAAACATTTTCAAAAATGTCTTGCCAGTTCCTTCTTTGTTGGATTGTGAGGAGTGTTTGGTCCAAGGTCACCCATCTGGCTTTACAGCTATGGCAGGACTAGAACTCACATTCTTCTAGATTTTAGCCTGGTGTCTTCCTTAGTATATCAAACTGTCTGTCACTGATGAAAAGGTCTCTCTGTGTGTGTGTGTGTGTGTTTGTGTGGGTTAAAAACAATCCACTCTTGGGTTCACATATACTAAGTATGTCACTGAGTAACTATTCCTGCTGATTCCAAGGACTCAAAACCCCACAAGCCCTGCCTAAATTCATCCCCACCACTTATCTTTCTTCAGCCTTGGGGCTGTACTTGGCTGTTCAGAAGCAGAAAGGCCAGATTTAGGGTGTCCAGCATGAATGGAACAGGTTGGTGCTTATTTTAATTTAATAAAACAATATAATTAAATTAAGTCTTAACTATAATTAAGTGCAATTATAGATTTAGACATTTAATTTAGTTACTGAATTGACCTATTTTATACTAATTGAACAATAAAAAAACAGAGCAAGATTCATGCAACATGCAAAGCCATACAGACACACAAAAAACTAACTCAAGTTTAGGCTAACTAACTTTTGCCTGTTGAAAAAAATGTGATTGCATGCTATGGGAACACGTNAATAATAATAATAATAATAAAGTTGGAAGGGACCTTGGAGGTCATCGAGTCCAACCCCCTGCTCAGGCAGGAACCCTACACCATTTCAGACAAATGGCTGTCCAGTCTCTTCTTAAAAACTTCCAGTGTTGGAGCATTCACTGCTTCTGGAGGCAGGTTGTTCCATTGGTTAATTGTTCTAACTGTCAGGAAGTTTCTCGTTAGTTCTAAGTTGCTTCTCTCCTTGATCAGTTTCCATCCGTTGCTTCTCGTCCTGCCTTCAGGCGCCTTGGAGAATAGCTTAACTCCCTCTTCTTTGTGGCAGCCCCTGAGATATTGGAACACTGCTGTCATGTCCCCCCTCGTCCTTCTCTTCATTAAACTAGACATACCCAATTCCAGCAGCCGTTCCTTATATGTTTTAGCCTCAAGTCCCCTAATCATCTTTGTTGCTCTTCTCTGTACTCTTTCTAGAGTTTCAGCATCTTTTTTACATCGTGGTGACCAAAACTGGATGCAGTATTCCAAGTGTGGCCTCACTAAGGCTTTGTAAAGTGGCATTAATACTTCATGTGATCTTGATTCTATCCCTCTGTTAATGCAGCCCAGCAGTGTGTTGGCTTTTTTGGCAGCTGCAGCACACTGCTGGCTCATATTTAAATGATTGTCCACTAGGACTCCGAGGTCCCTCTCACAGTTACTACTATTGAGCAAGGTACCCCCTATACTATACTTATACATTTGATTTTTCTTGCCTAAATGTAGAACCTTACTTTTTTCACCATTGAATTTCATTTTGTTAGATAGTGCCCAGTGTTCAAGTCTGTCCAGGTCCCCCTGTATCTTAAGCCTGTCTTCTGGAGTGTTGGCTATTCCTGAAGACAGGCTTATTCCTGAAGACAGGCTTCTGCAAAACTTTTGATGTCACTAGATGGCAGAAAAGAATTAGAAGTTTTGAGTGCCATCCTTATTGGGCACACCAAGTTTTGCCTAGGTGCTTCATGAGGTGCATTGGTTCCCAGTGGGTTTCCAGGTACAATTCAAGGAGGTGGTTATCATATGTAAAGATCTGCACAATAGGGTTTTTTTTTTATAATTAGGGCATTGTTTTCTATCTGATTATTTGTCTGGTGTTGGTCCCTGCTTATCTGAGTATGGGCTGCTATGGCCTAGTCTTTTGATTTGGTCCTTTGTGTTTTTGAGGGCTGCTCTGCCTTCTACTTGGAATAAAAGGCTGCAAAGAATTCTAAGTTTTTAGTTCATTTATATTGTAATTGAGGCCTTTTTGGAGGATATTGTGTTCTGCAGTGGATAGTGGGTGGCTGGACATGTTAGAATATAATAAAGGTGTATCTTTGCTTCTGAGGTTTAGCTTGAGCAGTTTGATTTGGAGGGGTTTTTTTTCAGCTCACTTTAGAAATGTAATCTTGATGGTGGTTGTCAACATTTTTGTGTTTTCTGGGGTCATGGTTTGTTCTAGTTGTTTCTTGATGTTATTTATAGTGTGCTGATATTTCTGAAGTCCAAGGTGAGCACCAATGATCATTGGCCATATCATTTTCCAGCTGCTTTGTGGAGCTATTGTCTATCCAGCCATGCAGTTTATTGGAGCTTTGTATCTGACACTGGTGAGCAGGGCATGCTGTTACAGGCATTCGTGCAGAAAGAATAGTTGTTCCTTGGCAGAAATTTGCCCACATGCAATTTTCTCCCATTTCTGTACCTTCTGAAGTATTTGTCACCCATATGTGGTTTCAATAAAAGTGTTGCACTCAGCCTTTCATACATGCTTCACAACCTTGCATGCAAGTAATAAGGAGTAGAGTTTGCATCGAGATGTCACAAACTGCATCTCATCACTACTTTGAGAAAGGGCATGCAAAAATTGGAGTCTAAATTAGATCAGAAAGGAGAGGGGTGGTCTTTTTTACATCGAAATCTGGGGGGGGGAGCAGAAAATTCTAGGTTATTTTGCATCATTCTTCCACCAAAAGTGGTCCTTGCCTTTAAAAAAAAAGTCAAGTGCATTCTTTCTTCAGTGCCAAAACCTTGAACAACCTGACCCCCAGGTTTGAGCCTGATTCCCCATGGAAATAGCTTCTGATGATAACTGCAGAGACAGCAATCATAGTGTGTTTGATAAGCTTGGTTATATGTTGTTCTGCCAGGTGTACTCTGGTGGCCTAAGGCCTCTAACTTGTTTGGCTTGTTCTTTCTCTTCCTCCATCCTTCAATCTTTTTTATTGGGAGTTAAAACAATGATTAGGTGCCTTGGAGAAAGCAGATGACAGGAAGACATTTATGGAATTTTGGTAGGAGAAGCTTAAAGCCAAGGAGGTGAAAAATCAGTACTCATGCCCCTAAAGAAAGCACTTCATCTGACAAGCCACTTAGAAGAAGAGAGAAGGGAGGTCCCTGTGGTTTTTCTGTGCTGACAGACAAATGTTTTGCCTTCAGGACAGTAGGCATTGCTAAAACAAACATTCTCTTCTCAACTCCACAATGACTGCATGAGACTGCAAAGCTTTTCTGGCCCAAGGCGAAAACAGTAAGATCAAAACTTTGCCAGTGCAAGATCAGGCTCTCATAGCATACAGTTATTTGCATGGATTGAATATTATAAAGTTTGTATCAGTAACAAATTAAGGGGAAAAGTTTACCAGAGAAACAAGCTGATGTTCATCCAGAAACCAATCAGCCTATGCTGTCCCACTCACGCACACACACCATGGGTGTAAGGAGTCTTTTTTTTAATGCTTCTGAGCCTGAATTAGTATTCCCCAGCAATTCCCTGTGCCTGCACCAGCTCAACTCCAATAAATTCCACAGGCTACTCAAATGAAGCCAACACTAGTTCTCAAGGCAAGGCAAGTCCAGTCTACTGGCTAAAGCAAGTTCCCAAGGCAAAGGCAAGTCGCAAGACAAAGGCAAATCCACAGGCAAAGGCAAGGCAAAGGCAACAGCTGAAGAGACACCATCCAAAGTTCAAGTCAAGAATACACAGCAATGAACCAGCATTGCCTCTATCTGTCTGCTGCACTAAATATCCAGCTTCTGGTGCAGCCCATCAAGAAGGGCGAGGATTTTTCCTCACGAGTAATCTGGCTGACCTTCTCTGCTCCTGCCTTTGGTCTGCCTTATGTGTTCTTGGATCAGGTCCAAAAGGCAGTTCCTCTTCCTCATCACTGACTGGCTGCAGCTGCATGCTTTCTCCACCTGAAGTCTCAGGGCTGTCCTGCTGCAGCTGTGCTTGAGCCAGATGGCTGCTTAGAGCCATTAACCAACTCCCCTCCGGATGTGCCTGGAACTGGTTCATTCTCCTCCCAGCTGACATCTGGAGAGGTATCTGGGGAAGTGTCTGGGGGAGTCATCATACAACCTGAACATGCTAAGTTCTAGATGTGTGGACTTCAACTTCCAGATCCTCAGCAATAGCCATGCTAACTGGAAAATCCTGGCAGGTTCATCTGCTTGGATCAGGAAGGGTTCCTGTAATTTTTCTGATTTGGCCTCTCTTGGAGAGACACCCAGTTTGGGTGGATCAAGAATAAGGGGAACACATTTTATATATGCTCAGAAGGAAGTATTTTTATTATAGGCAACCAAATATGTTTCAAGACTAATTTCAGCTGCAAAGCCTCAGGTCACCTCTGTACAGCTAGTCCTTGACTTATGACCACAATTGAGCCCAAAATTTCTGTTGCTAAGTGAAACTTTTGTTAAGTGAGTTTTGTCCTATTTTACAATTTTTCTTGCCACAGTTGTTAAGTGAATCACTGCAGTTGTTAAGTTAAAAACAACGTTGTTAAGTGCATCTGGCTTCCCCATTGATTTTGCTTGTCAGAAGGCTGCAAAAGGTGATCACGTGACCCTGGGACACTCCAACTGTGATAAATATGAATCAGTTGACAAGCATCTGAATTTTGATCACATGACCATGGGGATGCTGAAATGGTTGTGAGAAAAATGGTCATAAATCACTTTTATCAATGCCGTTGTAACTTCAAATGGTCACTAAATGAACTGTTGTAAGTTTAGGACTACTTCTGTTTTTGTAAGCATGTTGTCTTTCTTGGCTAGATAGCTTGATTTTTTCCAGGTCCCTTTCCTGATCAGAAGAGGCAGATTTCACTATATTTTGTAAGGGCTTGAGCCAGATTACAAATTCATAGAGTCTATAATGCTTGGCTGAATTACAAACTGAAAGGCATTTCCTCCAGATCATCTTATTTGGCTTGGAATATACTGAAGAGTATATTTTTTATATATGAATGCCTCACTCACTATAAAAAGCTCCTTGAAATCTATTTATGCCATTAATTCTCCTGGCGGTTTCTTGCAAATCTTTTATGTGCCGCTTGAATTCCCAGCCCAATCTAAAACCTTATTTTCTTTGTGGGCTTATTGGTTGTGTATTAGAAGGCTGTGTTCACACAATATGCTTAATCGGGTCTCTTAATAATATGACAAGTTTGTCTGGTGTTAACCATAATTAGGGTAGTTTTTCCCCCCCGTTTTGGGTCTTTGCCCATTTTGTTAGTTTATGAGTTAATGTATTATATAAAGAATGGTATCCATAAGTGTGGGAAAGTAGATCCAAATGATGAAAGCAACAATGTGACATCACAAGGCAAACCCCATCCCTTGTATTTATTGTGACATCAGACAAATATACAAAAGTTACTCTGTGATGCTGTTTTCTTCATTCCTCATTCTTATGAAAGCAGTGTGTAAATCCATAAAGTGGATTAAACCATACCCTCGTTAAGTATATCATGTGAACAAGTTCTTCTATGACTAGTGCTAAAGAATAGATGCTGGGTAAAAGGAAGTTACAGTTCTTAGAAGACAATGTAATGAAGCAGGTATATAGCAATAAGTTGGGAAAGGCAATACAATATGCATTTAGTACATACCACCACCATGTGAGGAGCTGAGAAGAAGAGACTTGGGTGGCTTTCATGCCTAAGAGAGGATTATAACTCACTGTCTTCCATTTCTAGCTCAGCATCCTAGCCCATCAAACTGGCTTTTAGTTTTCAACATTTGTGGCAACGTATCCAAAAAAGAGGCTGCAGAAATATTGGCAGCCCACCCATCAACAGGAGAGGGGGAAGGAGCAGATAGCACTCTTTCTCTCCCCCTCCCATATACTCAAAGAGAGGTTTCAAAAGATCCACGTTTATAAGAACTTTTAGTGCTTCACCACAGATTGGGCATGAAACAGGCCTCTGCAGAAGCCAGGTGTCTGCTTTATAACAATAGCACTTAGACTTATATAACGCTCCATAGTACTTTATAGCACCCTCTGAGTGGTTTATAAATGTCAGCATGTTGCTCCCAACAACCTGGGTCCTCATTTTACCAATCTTGGAAGGATGGAAGGATGAGTCAACCTTGAGCCAGTCAGGATCGAACTCCTAGCTATGGGTAGATTTTGCCTGCAATACTGCATTTTAACCATTGCTCCTTTGGACTCCAATGTCATTTATTTATTTACTATTGTCTAGATTGCAGTTCTTCCTTCTGTTTCCCAAGGTTATTCTCACAGACCATTACACTAGGACAGTAGTGGTGAACCTATGGCACACGTACCAGAGGCTGCACTCGGAGCTCTCTCTATGGGCATGCGCGCCGTCGCCCCAGCCCCGCCTCCCCCCGTGGCCCCCTCCTCACCAGCAGCCACCCTGGAGGAGAGTCACTCCCGGGCGTGGCCTGCATGGAGAAGCACAGCCAAGGACATAGCCAGGCAGCAGGAACAAGACTCCGCCCTCGTGCCTCATAGCGTGCAGATGCTGCTGCGGGGTGTGGGTGGAGGGCATGGCTGCCATGGCACTGCAGGGCTGCCTGGGCGATCTGCAGCGGGCCATGGAGGTGGTGCATGGTCCTGCAGGCAGGCAGGGCAGGGGCGGGCAAGGGCAGAGCAGGCAGGATGGGAGGCGGAGCAGGGGCAGGGGACAGTTTTTGGGCACTCGGTCTCTAAAAGGTTCGCCATCACTGCACTAGGAGAAGAAAAACACTACTTTAAAACTGGAATGGCTAACAATGGATTTAGACTGTCTCTGTGGTGGATTGGCTGAGACAGAAATGAAGTCATGAGAATATATCCCTTTAAAATATAGAATAATAGCTTTGGAAGGGACCTTGAGGTCTTCTAGTCCAACCCCCTGCTTGAGCAGGAGACACTATACCATTCTGGACAAATGTTAAAATGATTACAGAGGCATCTTTGTGCTGTGATGAACAGAATAGGAGAAGGCGGCCATCAATATATTTCTGGCTCTTCAAGAAAATTATCATCTTTTCATAATAAGCTCTTTGATTTTGTTTTCAATTTTTTTGTGAGATCAAATCCTGTTGTGGTATCAGTTGAGAGTTTAAGCAACCCAAATAGTCCGAAAGCAAAAGTAATTAAGTTTTGCTAATAAGAGAGAGAGAAAAAAGCCAAGATTGAAATTACCACAGTACTTTTCTTAGCTCAAGGTCAGAATGTAAAAGTGTATGTTTTTAAATTCTTCAAAATTCTTTATCAAGCAAGATGGCATTTAAATCTCTCCCAGAGGCCTTTGAGATGGAAAAGATAAACAGAAATAACACTCCATTTCAGAGAGAGTGAAATCCAGCCTCAGGTAAAATACACAGGTTTTTGATAGGTTTTTTTTATAATAATACACTTGAAATAATTTTACAGTACATGATTTATTAGATATTTGTTTTAAAAAGTAAACCACATTGGATAATTATATCTATTTTTCTGGCAGATGCATCCTTGGAGAAGAGATTCCCATCTTCAGGTATTATAAAAATCCTCTTCTTCCAATGTAACATCCTTTCTTTGGATTATCAGACTTTGAAGTCATCTTGAAAGCACAGGTAACTCCACTGCTCAAGTGAAAAATCTCAGAATCTCAAAAAATATATTTGTTAAGCTAGTAGTGTATTCTCCAGAAACCTTCTAAGGATTTTCTTTGCAATTTGGGACCTTTGCAGAAATACCCACAAGCAAGATACAAGTCAATCTCTCTTTTTCTCCCTCCCTCCCTCCCTCCTTCTCATGTTTTCTGATGGAAATTTCCTAAATGTATATCTGCAAAATTTTGGAGAATGGTTAAGTAGTGGGTGAAGGCAATTGTGCTTGCTTTATCTTTAACTTTCCTACCATCATTTATATCTGCTCTAAATATATATATATATATATTCTTTCCCTCTACTAGTTGGATAGGGTAAAATCAGATATGGTAAAAAAAAAAATCAGCTGTAGTTGAATTTTGTAGATCAACAATGGCAAATGGTAACATACTTTGTCCTTTGATAGAATTGGAAAACTTGAAGGGATTAAGGAGGATCCATTAATTTATCCAAGAAAAATACAAACACAAGAGTTTATCCTCCTTTTCAGTCCTGTTTCTGATAATATAAACATTGATTTCTCTTCCCTCAGCAAAGAGTGCATTACATTTTGGAAATGTTTTCTTCTTTGGAATCCAATTAAAATTTCTTTCTTTAAATATTGCTGTTTTTTCTTGTAGATAGTGGTACATCTTGCTGCCACGCCCTTGTAATATAAATATTGTGCAATAGGTAAGTATATAAATGCACATTTACAGTGTTGGAATTTAAGTTGACAAATTTTATTTGGGGATCATTGTTAGTAGTGGGTGGTGATGGAGGAGAAGAGGGAGAGAAAATCAGTGGAGGATCTGACTAAAGGTTCATGGACCATGGGTCTTGGTATCCTGTTTCTAGCTCTCAGACTAACTTAATACTTTCACGATCAGCATCTCTCTAGACTGAGATGCAGATTTACTGCTGCCATTATATGCTTGCAGAATCTTCTCTCTTTTGGTACCATCCAATTCCTCCTTGGAATTTATTTATTTATTTATCCATCACTTTTATATAACTGCCTATCTCACGTATGTGACTGTGTATGGTGTATAGTAAGAACAGACAATAAAAACATTAAAAACTATGCCATAATAAAAAAGCAATAATATTATTTAAAAAGACTAGGAGAGAGCATCTTTGATATTATGTGCAATGTAGCCATCTCACTAGTTTTCCATGTCCCTGAGATCTTTAAGCCTGTTGACATAACCACATTTTAAAGCAGGGGTCCCCAATCTCCAGGCCATGGCCCACTACCAGGCCATGAGCTGTTTGGAGCAGGGTAATGTACATGATGGGCATGCGCAGCTCCCTTTGTGCGAGAGGCAGACACATGTGTCCACCGCTTGTGCAAATGGAGCTGCTTGTGCATGGGCCTGCCACTTGTGCAGATCCATCCCCTCTCCCCCTGCCTCTGCAGGTCTGTAAAGCTGGTAAGTTTGGAGACTGCTGTTTTAAAGAATTTCCAGAAATGGTGTCAATTGCGTGGGGAGGGGGAGAATGATGTTCTACATGGTGGGCATCATGGCAGAAAAAGCTCATTTCCTAAGTTCCATCAGATGTTAACAGATAGGACCCACAACATATCTCTTATGCTGGCTCTGATGAGAGTAGCAGATATAATTGGGAAGCTCCTGAGAATTGCACTCTCAATACAGTTATGTCAGGATTCTTCTCCAGAAGATCCTGGTGACTTACAGAATGGTGGATTCCTAGAACTCATTTGGCCAATTCCTTTTTCAGTGCAGCATCTGCACTGCAGAATTACATACAGTGTCCTAAACAGATGGTTATCCAACCATGCCTGAAATAGTAAAGAGTGAAAAGGAGCCCATCTCCACCCCACCGAATTATTATGTTCCATTGTTGAATAATTACATTTCCCTAGAATTGTAAAACTGCTTTCTTTGAGGCTATTCCTTCTGCCTTCAACCCTGCTGAAAGGATATGACATGTAGGGTTCCAAGATTTCAAAGACAGACTTCCAACCTTCTTGGTGCTTCAAACTATAGCTTATAAAATTTCAGTCACCTCATAAAAGCTATCAAACATTGTTGCAAGTTTATGCTGTGATATCATGTTGACAACCATCAAGTCCTCACGGGATTGACGCTGTTCTCCATGTTAATGAACCATACATATGGCTGTGTTGTTACCTCCAGGAAGCTTTAGCAAGGAGAATACAAATTAAGTGGGTGATAACTTGGAAGAATAAGAAATCCCAGAGTGGGTTTTTAAAAAGGAACCCTTAACCAATTTAATGTGTCTGGAAGTCATATAGTTAATTAGATTGCAGCATGAAACTGCTGTGATGAGTCTGCAGCCTCCTTGGGAATAAATCTATTTAACTCCCTTTGGCTTATCATTTATCAGATACTGATAAGAGTTAGGCAAGACTATCACCAATGAACCAGTAGATACCATCTCCCTATTGGCTCCTTTCAATGCCCATGTTGTGCTTTATTGAATGGACTGTTCTTAATTAACATCTTCATGTGAAGCAGCAAAACATCATAAAGAAAATATCAAACATTAAGTTCTATGAACATCTTTATTGGAGCAGTGGAATCATTGCAGAATAATCATTGCAGAACAATCCCTCAATGCCTTTAGAAGATACTGGTTCCTCCTCCTGAGCTACATGGATCAATGGTTTTTCAGGAGAGTGGCTTTAGGGATATCCCACCTTCCCACTAAACCAATAAATAAGCAGAGAATATGGGCATCAGAAGCTGAATCAAGCTTCATTCTTTTAGGGAATAAGCCAAAATAATTTTCTGGTCCTTATGTTTGAGTAACATGCTGTGTTGAAGTGATTGAATAAAATGGTCAGAGATTGAGGAATCTTCCTTTTGCTGGGATGAGCAAAGTGTCCCAGATTGTATTATAGAAAAGTGTGAGACAAAGAGTTTAATAGACTTTGAACAGAATCCAGTTTGGGGATAGAATTAATTTGAATTGTCCAGCTATGAATTTTTATGTTATTTTGCTTTCTAGTATGGCAAATCTGAAGGCTAAAATACATATGTCTACAACATGTTTCTAGCTTAATGTTCTAGCTGTTTAATGTGTCTCTAATTCTGCATCAGTAACACACCCCTCTCCCTGTGTGCCTCCTGCCACCCAATTCAAAAGAAAAGGTTGGAGGATGTCAAGCAGTCAATAGGCTGATTTATTTTGGCATATCATCATTCATAGTCAAATTGACACATTGGGTCTATCAGATGCCTTAACACAGATTTTGCTGCATTTTTTTTTCAAAAGGAAGCTACTTTATTGTTGCTTGGAGCTTTGCCACTGGATATTGGTGACGTGATCTTGGGAAGAGGGAGCTATCACATGGGGAAATGAGGTTGGAGTCTCACTGTTAGCTGCTCCTCATAAATTAATACACAATGTGACAATGCCTCCATCTCCACACAGCCTAGTCCCACAGGTCAAGATGGCTGCCACAATGATGTGATTGAAGCTCCATCTTGTTTTTATATACAATGCACATAAAAATAGATGGAGCTTTGATCACACTATCATGGCCACCATTATTGACTCTGTTGATCATTCCCTGTGGAATCTCCTGCACCTTCACCAAGTATCCCCAAACTAGTATCAAAATATTGAGAATTAGTTTGGTGTAGTGGCGAAGCTCCACACTAGAACCCCGATGGTCGTGAGTTCTAGTCCCACCTTAATCACAAAGCCAGCTGGGTGACTTGGGCCAATCTGTCTCTCTCTGACCCTAGGAAAGAGGCAGTGGCCAATCACTTCTGAAAATCTTGCTACAGCAACTGCTGGGATGGGTCCAGAAAATCACTAGGAGTCAAAAACTGACTCAAAGGTACCAAAAACAAAATTCTAACAATAAATATGAACCTGTGCACATTTCCCTTGTCCCCTCTGCATTCCTTTGGTTCACATCCCTGGACAGAGCAGGATTGTCATGTCACTCCAGTTTTGTCATCCCTGGACAGAGCAGGATTGTCATGTCACTCCAGTTTTACTAATTTATAGGTATGTGTTAGATGTATTTATTTATTCCCCATCTTCTGTTCAGTGCCTCAAGGCAAAACTTTATGTATTTATTTATTTGATTTATATAGCTGCCCATCTCACATAAGTGACTCTGGATGGCTTACAATAAAATAGTCAAACAAATCAAATACATAACAAATGAAAAACACATAACAGCCAAGTATCAACCAAACAATTATCCACACAGCCAAGAGACGGGCTTTGTCACACACCTAGGGCCCCGGGCTGGGCACAAAACCAAGTTTTTAGAGCCTTGTGAAAGACTAGCAGAGCCAAGGCTAATTGAATCTCAGGTGGAATGATGTTCCTTAAGATGGCACCATGACAGAAATTGCCCTCTTCCTGGCCGTCAGCCAATATTCCTTAGCTAACAATACCCAGGGCAAGCCCCTCCTGCTGGACTGGATGGGATGGGTAGAAATAATTGGGGGAGAGTCAGTTACATAAGTAGCTCAGTCTCAAGCCATGAAGGACTTTAATGGTAACTGTCAGCATCTTCAATTGCATCTGGAAGTTCACCAGAAGCCAATGCAGCTCGCCAAGCAGTGATGTCATGTGCTGAAAAATTGATCGCCATGCTGTTATGATCTGCATCAACTGAAGCTACCAAATACTCTTCAAGGGAAGGCTGTGATGGAATGTAGCCGACTTCTTTAGTTTGGCAAGATTCTGTCTGTCAGTATGGAACAATAAAGAAATCTGTTTAGAATCACTGTGTGTACTTGGCTCTTGGGGTCTGACATAGCCCCATATAGAGTGGGTTGCAATAATTCAATTTAGAAATCACAAGAGCATGAGTGACCATGAGCAGCTCCCTTCCTGATCGAGGAATGGGTGCAACTGTTGCACAACCCAAAAGTGTGTAAAAGTCCTCCCCCCCCCCAAGGGTAACTTTTTGGAGTCCAAAATCACCCAGTTGGCCTCTGTAGGAACACCTGAATCCTGGTCTTCCCAGTGATTCATACCTCCTTCCTCTATTGCATCATCATTATTATTTTTTTCATTTGGGATTTCCTTTTTCTGGTCACCTCCCCTCCCCTCTGATTCTCTCCTGCACCAAGTTTAGAAGAGAACAATTTCTTTCTAAACTTCTGGGCCAAGAAGTCTTCCCCTTACTCAGTGCTATCACAGTGGCAATTTGCAGATCACAAAGCCTATTAATCTAATCCTAAAATAAATATATAAATTCTTAAATAGTCTGGTGGAGGAGGGTCAGGTGGGGCGTGTGGGAGAGAGACAGCGAGAGCAAAGAAGAGGAAGGGGAAAAGGAAAAAAAATGAATAGACCTGGCTGGCTGAAAGAATTATTTCTGAATGAAGAGCTTTTCCTCTGTTTTCTCGGTTTTGCAATTGGGACTCTCTGCCAGAAAGATGGTTATATTATGCTGCCTTTGGCCTCTCATTATACCAGCAATTCGAAATGCTAATTCTCACATTTAAACTCAAAGCTTTCCTATTTGAAAATCTTAATCAGATTGGCTCAGGCATCCTTCCTTTTAATGCACAACTGTTACTGCTCTCTGTTCCTCAGGGGGTGGGGGGTGGGAGAAGGAACCATTACTGCCGTTCATTACTTTGGCACAACGACAGCAGATAAATACCGGATGCTAAAACCAAGGCAGTTTATCTTTGCTGTTCAGCGTGCACAGAATTAATGTGTGAGGAATCTGGTGCAGAATCCAGATTTCTCTGAAAGTAATTAAAAAGGGGGGTGGGGTGGGGTGGAATCACCAGCTTCTAATTTTCTTGAATCTGAAATGTCACAATTCTTCCTGAATCTGAAGTCCACTAGATATGTTTGGACAGCCGTTTCAGGATTTCCCAACCATCAGGAATTCAGAAAATTATAATTCCTACATATTGGAGGGGACCAGGGTTATGGAAAACCTGGTTCATCCAATAAAGGAGAAGGATGTCAGGTATAATATCACTTGAATTCCTCTAGAGTTGCAGCCTTGTTCTCATGTACAGGTCATCCTCAAGGTACAACCAGTCACTTAGAGACTATTCAAAGTTACAACAGATCCCAGAAAAGGTCTTTAGGATTCAAAGTTCTAACTGTCACCCACCCCACTTGGTTTGCAATGACCCATGGCCATATGATTGTGATTTAGAGCAATGGTGTAAGGACCCGCTTGAAAACCTCTTCCCAAGAAAGCAGAACTCTGGAACGGTTTCATTCCAAAAGGAACTTTTATGAGGAGAAGTTGACAGCAGGCATGGAAGGCAGAATCTGAGGGTTTCTCACTCAAATCAATAGATTAAAAGAGCAAAAAGCAAACCCCACCCCAATAGTTCATCCGGTCAGTTCAAACAGGGCAATCCCCAGGTGTTAAGTCCACTGTAGGAATGGGGCTGATAAGAAGCTGTTCCCAAGGCTGTGAAAACATTGTTGGGTCTTTGCACCTTCTCTTCCGCAGTGAGAAATAAGCCAGATAGCCGGAGGCACGTTCCTTTCTCACCCCAGGTTGGCATCAAGGGGGAAACAGTTCAAAGAGCAACCAGATAGAGGAAGCGGAGAGGATACATTGTAGCAGCTAACCGAAAGGAAGACGATACATAACAATTCTGCTTCCCCCCTCCCCCCAGGAGTAGGGCAGATCCCACAGAAGAGAAAAGAAAAGGCCGAACTAGTAAAAGTGCCAAAGAAATTCTGACAAATGGATTCGCTTAACAACCACTGCAAAAAAAGTCATAAAATCAGGTTGGTCACATGATGGCCTGCTTAATGACAAACATGACATGACTATAATTCCGGGGTGAATTGCAGTTCATAAATCAAGGACTACTTGTATTGACTACCATATGGAGACATATTTGTGCCTATCTGTGTTGCTGACCTGTTTATTTGTTCCTTAAGCAGTTAAGGGAAAAGATTTTTAACTTTTGCCCTTGGAGACGACCCAGACCTAAACTGGAGACCTCCTAGGTCTTCCATTCATCATTGGCTGATTTAGGAAACTTCCACCACAAACTGCAGGGTTCGGTTTTTTTTCTCCCTCAATTTCTAATTGGGAAGATGGTATGGCCAACAGATTAAAGTGCCTATTTGACCATTCAGGCATTTATCAAATCAAGGAAAACATCTACTTGGTTAATAAAAGAAAAACTTATCTTAATAATAATGTCCAATTTGCAACCTTGGGTTGTAAATTTGTTTACTATATGATCCCTAATTGGCTTGGATTGCCCAGCCTAAGTCAAAGTCAAGGAAAATAATGGTGCTGGATAGAAAAGGTATTTGTTTGGGATGTTGAAGGGAGTGAACAGATTAGATGACCTTCAATAGTTGCATTTGCGAGTTGAAAATTATTATTAGATTATTAAATTTTAATCCTGACCTTTGAACATATAACTCAAGGTGACAAACATATCTAATCCTCCTGCCTCCTCTTTAATACTGCCTGCTATTTCCCCCTATTTAGTTCAACAGTAGAATAATATGCCACAGATATGAATGGTGAGAATCCATTTCTGACTTAGAACAGTTGAAGCTTTTTGCCCTTCTGGGTTACCAATCTGCCAACAACTGTGGTTGTGCTCTTCTCTCTTTGCTTTTATCATGCAAGAAGGATATGGATAATATACTGGACAAGGCTTTGCATCCATCAGTATTCAGGATATGAGAATGCAATCAGTATTTCCAGACTCTTCAGACAAAAAAACAGACACCTCCCTTTGTGGTATTGAATAGAAACTGAAAAACTCTCTCTGTCCATATTTATGATAATTGGGTCAGCGCTAATAGCCACACTGGCCATTCAGGCTGTCCCTGCATATGTGTTTGAAGGCATGCAAGTCATTATTAGAGCTGGAAACAGGTTGCCAAGTAGTCTCCTTCTTGGCGCTTCAAAATTAGCAGCTGCCAGATTCTACCAGATTGCAGATAGTCCTCAATTTATCATCATTCCTTTAGTGACTGTTTGAAGTTACAATGGCACTGAAAAAAGTTATGACCATCACAGCATCCCCATAGTTACATAGTCATAATTTGGGCACTTGACAACCAACATGTATTTATGACTATTGCAGCAATCCAGATTCATGTGATCACCATTTGCAACCTTCCCAGCCAATTTCCAACAAGCAAAGCCATTGAGAGAATTCAGATTTGCTTAATGACCGAATGATTTACTTAACAACTACAATGATTCATTTAAAAACTAGGCAGACAAGATGGTAAAATCAGATGAGAGTCACTTAACAACATCCTTGCTTAGCAATTGTCAGACTTGAAAAACTAAGAAAAATATGTGTGATTCTTCCAAGCAGATTTCTTTATTGTTTCTCACCCATAGACAGAATCTTGCGAAACTAAAGCAGACCACCAGCCCCATAAAGCACACACACTGGGAACTATTAAGGAGGAGCCTTCTTCACCATCTTTCTCTCACACAAATTATCTGAACTGAATTGTCTTTTGCTTTTCTGGAATGAATTCCCTCCCTCCCTCCCTCCCTTTTGGGAATCCAGACTACATTCCATCACAGCCAGAGTAATTCTGCTCTGTGTTTATTAATTATTTATTTATTAAATGTCTTTGTTGCCCATCTCACCCCAAGGCAACTCTGGGCAGCTTACAATAACTGTAGGCGGCTTACAACAATTGTGGTCATAAATCAAGGAATACTTGTACCCAAAGGTATAGTGTCCTAGATTAACTTGGCTTTGTTACTCTTGTAGGGCCAATATATTAGAAAACTTCTATCTTTATATTTCTGCTAAATATTTATTTCAGTTTCCAAATCATGCATTTCTTGAGACCCAAAGCCTTGCACAACCCCCCTCCCCAGGAATTCTAATGTAATTGCATATATAGCAAGGCCAGGATAGTTTTTCTACAGTATTTTATTAATCCAGGTGCATCTCAGTAAATCACTGCACAAAAAGGTACTTATTAGGATCACATCAACACTGCTTTCTCCTCCCCTTTGATTTTAGCATTATTTGCTTGTGCAGATGTGCACCATTAATAGGAGTCAGGTGGGGAAGAGAAACACACAGCCTTTTTCAAAGTCATTTTTTCTTTTAGCCATTTCTATTGCTCCCTTTAATCACATAAGATTCCATGGTAGGGTACAATATCAGTAATAAATTACTGTAAAAACCTAAGACAGTGCAATAAAGCTAACAACTAAACAGCCCGAATAAAAAGACAGCCATAAAAAAAAATCAATTACCATTTCAATGGCAAAGACAGGATCAGAAGTTATAGAAATTTAAATGGGTTGGGAAAAAGATGCATCCTAGACCATTTTAGGGCAACCTTTATTAAGCCAATCCAGAGATCAGCAATAAAAAACAAAACAAAAAACAAGCTTCTGAAATCTTGAGATCAATTCACCAGGCAAGATGTTACAAAAAACAGTTTTGGGAGCAAGCAAGATGGGAAAACTTTTACCCAGAGCTCTTAAATCACGGATTTGTATGATTAACACTCCAGTGCCACATTGTAAGTATAGAAAAGTTGTTTACTATGGTCACTGACCAGAATTATTTACTGTGGTCACTGACCAGAATTCTGCAGGTTAATGAAGTAAATAAGCAATGATTTTTTCTACTAAAATAAAACAGAAACTCCAAATTGTAACTGCATTGTCAAAGCAATCAGGACACAATGAAGGAGTTTAACTAGATTTTGTCACATTCAAGGAAAGTGAACCATACTGACCTGGAAGGAAAAGATGTAGATCATCTGGGTACTTCATTAAATAAAGCATTATAAAAAGGCCCCATGCACCCTTGTTGAAGGCACAGTCAAATAAAATGTGGATCAAAGCTTCAGTAGGTCCTTCACCCCAATCTTAGCTCATATGCATCTTTCCTATATTTGCCCTCCAGAACATCTTGTGAGTGGCATTAAAATTTGCTAATATTAGGGCTGTTCAGAATTTGGGAACTGACTTCAATATTTTGCTGGCCTTGAAGGCACTTGACTACTCAAAAAAAACCAATTCTTGTATTGTGGAGATTGATTGGATTCCAAGTCCTTGCATGCTGATTGAGCACAGTGATCACTTGATCATAGCCCAGCCTCAAAATAACCCAGACTGTTGCAGTTTTTGCAACAATGATCTTTTTCATGTTGACCACCATCGTCCAAGAATCTAGGCTTACTGGAAGAAATATAACTTTGACCAATGAACACTTAGTACAATAAATGTGCCTGTCTCCACTTTAGTCAGACTAGTTTTCCTTCATAGTAGGTATGCATGGGACCTTTGAAATATATTCCATAGGAAAGACTGGATCTTTCAAGATGAATTGTAGGTCTTCCCCAAATATAACTTGGACAGCCATTTATCTGAAATGGTATAGGGATTCCTGCCTGAGCAGGGGGTTGGACTAGATGACCTCCAAGGTACCTTACAACTTTATTATTATTATTATTATTATTATTATTATTATTATTATTATTAAATACATCATGCTTCTCTGGAAAGAAAAGTGGGAAGAATTATATTGTTGCCAGTGCTGCTGGCTTTTGTACATTTTGAATTACATAATTTTGGTATAATCTGCATATGATAACCCAACATTAGTTAGGCTGCATCTAGGACTTCTGAGACAGAGACACAAGCAAAACATGATTGCTTCTTATTTTGGAAAAGATAGCAATAGCAATAGCACTTAGACTTATATACCACTTCATAGTGTTTTACAGCCCTCTCTAAGGGTTTACAGAGTCAGCATATTGTCCCCAACAATCTGGGTCCTCATTTTATTGACCTCAGAAGGATGGAAAGCTGAGTCAACCTTGAGCCAGTCAGGAGAGAAGGAACCTGGAACTAAGGAGAAACTTCTTAACCAGTGGAACAATTTGCTGTCAGAAGTTGTAGGTGCTTCATCACTGGAAGTTTTTAAGAAGAGACTGGACAGCCACTTGTCTGAAATGGTATAGGGTCTCCTGCTTGAGCAAGGGATTGGACTAGAAGACCTCCAAGGTTCCTTACAGATCTATTCTGATTGATTCATTGGTTGATTGCTGGCAGTTGGCAGAATTAGTTTGCATTACTGCATTCTAACCATGGCTCTAGCTAGGATAGATCTGGTTGTATTTGAATTCCATCCTTAAGCATGTAGAGTGATAAGACAATAATTTCCATGTTAGCAAAGCTGGGAATAAGTTAAGCTCAAAGTTGGCAAGCTGTTTCCTGTTGTAGAGGCATATGAATTTTGGACAAGATGGCAATCCCAATTGTGTATTTAAAGTTCTGTCCTTTTTTACATGTGCTCTACATCTGAAACATATATAAAAGGTGCAAGGCTTCTTGTGAACAGATCACTTCCACCAAAGGCTTGGAAGGATCTACCATAGATGAAGTTTGAAATGAGAGTGAGGCTACTTGGAAATTCCTCCACGCTGTTTAAGTTGTACTAGGAAGTAAAAGAGAAAGGAGCAAAGGAATTAAGAAGGGAGTAGTATCTATCATATCGCCAGGAATCACACTATATCAAGATATAGTAATATTCCCAGTACCGATGATTCCCAGCACCGATGTGAAAAAGTGCCCTTAGTGTGTCAGAGGTCAGTAGTTGCCCTTGTTTAATTATATTTAAAAGATCTTATTCAGTCAGCTCAATAAATAGTAAATCAGCAGTAGTACCGGTAGCAGCAGTATGAGTGGTACTATTTAATTATTTTAAACATAAGATCACAGTATAAGGAACTTAATGGAAAAACAAAAAAGAAAATGAGTTGTGAACAGGGCAAAAGGATCACAACCATCCCCAAATGAATCTATATAAGTTATAATGTTCAGTTACTGGCAGGGATCAAAAAGTTAACACAGGTTTGACCTCTTACTCTAGCAAAGCTTGACATGAGGGTTATATAGTATATAGTATAGTATATAGTAAAATTAAGTATTTTCCCTCTTCCAGGTTTGGAGTTAAATATTTCACAAGGTTTCTAAACAGGCTGGGCAAGAGGGCAGAGTAGCCTTTTCAATCTCCTTGCCTTGCTATCATTCATAAGCTAGCATTATTTGTCACCAGTTTCTTCTTTATTCATTCACAGTATTTATTCATTCATTCATTCATTCACAGTATTTGTAGACTGCCTCAATGAAATAAATCTCCCTTTAGGGAGATTCTCAGTCATGCAAGTCATGGCTGTCCCAAAGATGCTTTTTCCTGGACTTTCTTGTTTTTTTCTTTGAAAACATTTTGCTTCTCATCCAAGAAGCTTCTTCAGTTTTGACTAAATGGTGGGGAATGGAAGGATTTACATTCTTTATAGTATTTGGGGTTTATCTATATCCTCAGAATTACCTAAATCGGAGTGCAAACAGGTGTGAAACCTTTTGGGGACTGCTGAAGGGACTGTCTTGTAAACAGGAGATAGGTGGTGTTTTATTTCTCCCCCTCTGTTGAAGGAAGGCTGTTTGAACTCCTCTTTCAAACCATTGTTCTTCTCTGTCCAGAATGTGAACTTTGCTCTCTTCAAAAGAATGACCCTTGTCTTTCAGATGCAGATGGACTGCTGAATTCTGTCCTGATGAGTCTGTCCTCCTGTGTTGTGCCAAGAGTTTGTGAAATACTTGTTTTGTTTCCCCAATGTACGGATCTGCACACCTGAAAGGGGATATGACATCACATATCACCTGTGGTTCTAAGGGCTTTTCAGGATGTGTGTGTGGGGAGACACTTGGTGCATTCTGGCTCATTGCAAAGATGCTTGCCTTCAAACAAGAGGGTCTGTTTCAGATAATGTTCACATTAAAACTGGCTTTTATGGTCCAGCATAGGCAATGTTGGATTCTTATAAAATGCACTTGAATGTATATCTTTGCTTTGCAATTATTTGAACAAGAAAAATATGGTGGTTAAAAAAAATATCTGTCAGTCTAGACCTTGAATGCAACACTGTTCATAAGTCTGCTGCACATGGCTTCAAAAGATGATATTTAAGTAAAAAAAATAAACAGGTAATTTGTTTAATTCACACACTCTCTTCTTCTCTAGGTATATACACATACACAGACAAACCAATTGGTTATATTCGATTATCCCCTTCTGTGTGCCAAATTTATGGTCTGTCTTATTTGCTGATTAGTATTTACCTTCTTGGCCTTCTAATGTGCAAGCCATCTTCCAGACAAAGAAAAGAATTTGCCTAGGTAATGATATTTAGAGTTTAATTTGATGAAATGATAATCAATTCTCCACTTATACTTGGAGCTACTTTGACCCAAACCCATCTTTTTTGTTGTTCTTAATTAATCATTAATGACTCCCCTGGTTAGTATTTACCAAGACCCAGTAATAATCCATACCAAGAATATACAAACTTTTTGGTCTCAAGGCTACTGGTGGCCTTTGAGTGACAAATTAAAGGCTGCATTCCCCCTCCCCCAAAAATGTGATGGGCATTCAAGAAAAAACATTTGAAGTAATTTCATATTTCACATATAGTTAAATCTATTATCAATGAATATAGTTAAGGCAAACACTCTCCAGTCACATGTTTAAAATCCCCCCCCCCCTTGAATAACATTAAAAATTACAAGCTGATAACACCGTTAAAGGCTTCATAGGATCATACTCAAGATTACTGGGGGTTGTACCCAATTCTGCATCTAAAGTTATCCATCTTTGCTCTGTTCAAACTAACCTGGACTGAGATATGAGAGTCATTTAGACTGATTGGAGAGAAAGGTTCTTTGTCCTCTGAAATTTATGAATAAGTTAAAAGATCACAGTGCAAGGGAGCAGTCCTGTCTGATAACAAAAGAAACTGTGATATTATCAGATGTTATGTGAAAAATTCATATGAATATTTTTCATTTTTTGCATGTCTGTTTTACTAATAGTACTGATTGATACTAAAGCTGCCTAGTTTAAACAAAACCCCATTCTTACCAATGGAATCCTATGCACAACAAAACAGCATTCATTTTTCATTCACTTTGTACCATGTACTTATTAACCAATAAGAAGGGGTTATCTAATGTTGAGTAGTCTTAAGCCAGCTTGTTCTTTTAGAATGTTATTTACAATAACCCTGGTCTCTATGCAGTAAAATCCATATAATTTAGCAGTAACATTGATCTCCAAGTTAGTTCTTTGTCTGTAGTTTGGAGCATTAGAATAACCTTTCTTTGATTCTATTGCAGCTAATAATGAAGGTGGGCAGGAGGGATACGTGGTGAATATCCGGCTTTCTACATTTTGATTGTCTACCATTGTAGGCTAGCAGTCTACATTTGGGCCTCAGCCTTTCCAGTTCAGAATGGTTATGATGAAATTTTCCCTTTACTACTAACTGGAGAACATTCATACCAGCGCCAGCTTTTACATCTATGTAAACTTTTATCCCCAATGCTAGCTCAGAGTCTTTAGGTTGTATGTATAACCCTGTAATATAGCATTAAAGAGCTTTGTACAAAGAGAGCTCAAGTGGAGGAAAAATAGATCCATAATCCATGTTATACTGTATACCCGAATATAAAAAAGAATAAGAATTGTGTCTAGTATACTTGGGTATTTTTCCTACTTACAAAATCAAGTTTATAACCAGTAGTGGTTAAGACACCAGGTTAGAAACCAATAGACTGAGTTCTAGTCCCACTTAGGTATGAAGCCACCCTTTCTCTCTGTCCTAGGAAGAAGGGAAGAATTATGCAAAGTACAGAAAAGGAATAAGATGTTGGCATGTTGCTCTGTTCCAGGTTGCATATAAACCTAGGAAGTGTGAATAACTTAAGAAGCATTTGCTTTAAAATGGAATACTTGGAGGACCATATCCAACCTGTGGAATACTTGTTAAGAGCATTTGATGAATATTCCTACTAGGAGGGAACTGCTGGGTTCAGCCAGCAAGGCTCTCGCCACTGGCTGGGAGTCTTTTGCCTTAAACAGGGAAGAATCAAACTTACATCTGTTCTCCTGCTGCTACATCTTAGCAAAGCGTACTTTGGGCATCAGCTGGCAGAAAGAGGGAGGGAGAGTGAATTGGAAGATTACTGAGAATTGTGTCAAGGAAATCTTGCCTCATCTGAGTTTTTTCCCATTCTACCCTTAACCTGCTTGACTTCACTTTTCAGAGCTTGTTTGCTCTCAGGCATCTTTATGGCTCACATACCTCCATCAGGTTGAAGGGCCATGGCATTTGAGAGAAGGTCCAGGTGTAAAGCTTAAGAAATTCAGCCTTTGCAAACCGTCCCTTCCTCTTTTGCCTCCCAACCATGGCATAGAGAATGGGAGAAAGTTAACCCTATAACCTTTAATCAAAGGTTCATGTTCCCTGAATAAGATTGATGGGGCTTGTCTCCCACACAGCCTGCTGATATGTTGGCAATTAAGTCCCCAATATGAGAGAGCCAGGACTGCCTGGTATAATGGCTGCAGAAATAGCAGGATAGAGGTCCATACCTGACTGAATGCAGGAGCCTCCCACCCTCTGTTCCTCCACATCCAAGTCAAAGGTCTCTCTCTCTGTCTCTCTCTCTCCCCCCCCCGTGTGTGTGTGTGTGTGTGTGTGTGTGTGTGTGTGTGTGAAAGAGAGAGAGAGAGAGAGAGAGAGAGAGAGAGAGAGAGAGAGAGAGAGAGAGAGAGAGAGAGAGAGAGAGAGAGAGAGAGAGAGAGAGAGAGCAGGATTATTTCACTTGGATGGAAGGTCAAACGTTTTCCATCAAACAACGACAGCCTCCAAATAGTGCAGCAGGAAAATGTTCTGCTGGATTTGGAGAAGCATTTCCATTTATGGTTACTCTGGTTAAGAAGTTTTACAGAGTTTGTAAGAGGCAACTAGATAATCCTGTCAAAAAGCATAAAACAAACTTGGTATTCTAAATTGAAAGCAGTTAAATAATAACCCCACTCTCTGGGAAAGAAAAAAGAAAAAAGAAAGAAAGAAAGAAAGAAAGAAAGAAAGAAAGAAAGAAAGAAAGAAAGAAAGAAAGAAAGAGGGAGGGAGGGAGGGAGGGAGGGAGGGAGGGAGGAAGGAAGGAAGGAAGGAAGGAAGGAAGGAAGGAAGGAAGGAAGGAAGGAAGGAAGGAAGGAAGGAAGGAAGGGTGCCCAATAGAAACTTACTGTAAGCCTGTAGAAAAGAACAAAATGAAAAAGCTGGAAGCATATTATGTGGCTTTTCTGTACAGCAAAATAGGTGGCCTAATTTTCTGGTTGCTATTAACAAAAGGTGTAAAACTGATTATTTTTACTTTTACAAGGGAAAGAAATGTTCAAATCAAATCATATATCTTTATTACAGTCTTTGACCAATCTTTATAGTTTGTTATTGGTAAAGGGCAAAAAATAATAGGACAATAAAATGACATATCCAATATAAAGTTTTATGCAGTTGATAACTTGGTAACAATATTTGATAAGTGAATTGAGGATTAGCATCCCTTAAAAATAAGGAACATAAAATTTATCAGCATGGCCCTCGTATTTGAAAATGATTGGGGCAATCACAGCACATCTTGGGGCATCATAAAAAGGACATTTTATAAGGACATGAGCAAGAATTTCTACCTCCCTGAATCCATAAGGAGTCCCATGAAATCTTCCTGCCAATAGAGCTGATGGGAGGGCATCAAAGCAGGCACTTCAAAAGGCTCATCCATATTAGTTTAAGGTTACATTGCATAGATACCCTGCAGTAGAGGAGTTGGGGAAGAAATTTTAAAAAAATGTAAATACAAGTAATTCTCGACACAGCCACAACTGAACCCAAAATTTCTGTTGCTAAGCAAGACATTTATTAAGTGAATTTTGTCCCATTTTACGACCTTTCTTATCACAGTTGTTAAGTGAATCACTGTAATTCTTAAGTTAATAACACAGTTGTTAAGTGAATCTGACTTCCCCATTGACTTTGCTTGTCAGAAGGTTGCAAAAGGTAATCACACGACCTCGATACACTGCAACCGTCATAAACATGAACCTGTTGCCAAGCATCTGAATTTTGATCACGTGACCATGGGGATGCTGAAACGGTCATAAATGGGGAAAATGGTCATAAATCACTTTTTTTCAGGGCCATTGTAACTTTGAACGGTCACTAAATGAACTGTTGTAAGTCGAGGACTACCTGTAATCCATAAACAACATCTGCTCTTCTAACTATCTCCTTAAATTTATTTAAACCCAGTTCATAGATTAAATTAAACAAAACAGGCACAGCGTTCATTTTGTTTTTATTTTACTCCTGCACAAACCCTTCTAAAGCTGACATTTGATGGTCATTCGTTCTATTAGTCCCTCCCTAATAGTTCACAGTTTATTGTAGATGCAGGTAGTTGAGTTATCTATAGGTGTGAAATAATAAAGAAATCAGCTTGTAAGAAATGATAATAATGATAATAATGATAATAATGATAATAATGATAATAATGATAATAATGATAATAATAATGATAATGAGAAGAAGAAGAAGAAGAAGAAGAAGAAGAAGAAGAAGAAGAAGAAGAAGAAGAAGAAGAAGAAGAAGAAGAAGAAGAAGAAGAAGAAGTTGAAAGGGACCTTGGAGGTCATCTAGTCCAACCCCCTGCTCAGGCAGGAAACCCTATACCATTTTGGACAAATGGCTGTCCAGTCTCTTCTTAAAAACTTCCAGTGTTGGAGTATTCACAACTTCTGGAGGCAGGTTGTTCCACTGGTTAATTGTTCTAACTGTCAGGAAGTTTCTCCTTAGTTCTAGGTTGCTTCTCTCCTTGATCAGTTTCCATCCATTGCTTCTTGTCCTGCTTTCCGGCGCTTTGGAAATAGCTTGACTCCCTCTTCTTTGTGGCAGCCCCTGAGGTATTGGAACACTGCTAATGATATTGATTATATCAACATCATTGATATAATATTTGCATTCAAAATATGGAATCGACACAAATAGATTAGAAGCTGCTGGGTGAAGGGTAGTTCATCACAGTCCTTGGAAAGATTTGTGTTGGACGCAGCTATGGTGGTGACCTGCTGCTGATGCTACTGGTGATATTAGGACTAAAAATGGTGCTTGTCAGCATGTAGGCAGGTAAGGAAAGGTGTAGGAAGGGGAGAAGAGCAGGAAAGGTTAAAACAACAACAACCAAACTCATGCTTCTTTGCTCCTTCCATCTCATACTGCAGCAGGAATCTTGCCATGGTGTTTAGCAGTGGCAGAGGCAACTTTGTAAAAGATGTTCTTCAAAACTGATATTCCCCTGAACCAATTAAAAAAAACACTTTAGTTGCTAAGAAGATTCTGGTTTCTCCAGCAACCAAAACAGAATCCCAGGGCTGGATGGGAGAGTTCAGTCTTGCTGCAGTACAATTGGAATACTGCTGGTCATCTTTCTCCCTGAAAATTCCCATAGAGGAAGACTGGATCTATTTTCCAAGGAAAAACACTGCTTTCCTGCTGGATCAGCTCGGCTACAGCAAATAGTAAGCAAGTCATCTTGGAACTAGGGTAAGGAGGACATATGGATGAGCCCTTCGCTACACAATTATATCCTGGAGAGCAAGTAAAATTAACAGACATCTTTAATACAGTATTTTCATTCAAAATATGAGACTGAGTATATGAACTTGCACAGGAAACTCCCATTCTTATTACCATTGTTGTTATTATTATTCTACAATAAATATATTAACTCTATTAGTACAAAGAGAGAGTAAAGTAAATGGCTACTCAAAGAAGTCATGTCTCTTGAGTAATCCAAAACAAGGAGAAGGACATGGTAGAAGATTAATGTGATCACCATCCACCAAAGAAGGAACAACTCTTGGTTTTACTCTTTCCCAGGAATCTACTGTTCGGAATCTACACTGTTGAACTGAAGAATCCACTGGCTTTTCTTAGATCAATCAACTTAGGGTCCCCGGAAGATTGCATCCTTCAAATATTGAGAGAAGCATCATGGCAAGAGAAGACCAGGTTGGTCCCATGTATCAGCCAACCAAGAAACAGCTTCTCCAGGGCTTATTTTCTCTCCTTTCTTTGTTTATTGTATCGGTCAGCTTGTGAATTTGCAGTCAGAGCTTCATATCCTTCAGACGGCATGCAATGTTTTAGAAATTGCAGGTAGTTTGTAACTAGCAATGGTATTCCTAATAGAAACAGCTTGCATTACAAGCATGTGGTGTATCCTTTCTTCAGGGCATCAAATTAGCTGAAATAAATTGCCACTCTTGGAATTTTTGGAGTGAAGAAGTGCTTATGGTGCTTGATTTAATGTGCTGGATCCCTGATTTGTTGCCACTTGGTGTATTTATCAGAGATGAGGCCTGGCAACCCCAGGTGGAAGATGGCAGAGAGAGGGGGTGTCATTTTATAGCTGGAGTGGCTGCTGGTGACTTGATTTATTGCAAGAGATTCCAAGGCACCTAAGGGAAGCAGCTTGTTGTTGCAAGAAACAGCACGGATGAAAATGCATTGGTAGCCAGAAGCAAAGGATAAATAAACTTAATTATACCCTGCCTAGATGAGGATATGAATGGCATGGTGTCCTAGAGGTGAAGAGGCATGCCTCCCACTTGGAAGGTTGAGAGTTCAATCCTAAGTAGCGACAGATGTTTCTTTATTAGGGTTCAAAGAGAAATATCTGCTGTGAACTTCATGTAGGTGTCAGGAAGGGCATCTGGCCAGTAAATGCTTAGCTCCATTTAGTTGCCCAGACTCCACCCCCCATAAAAGGGATTAGAGGGTCGTTAAAAACAACAACAATAAAAATACCCTAGATGTACCAAAGATGTTTCTGAGTAGATGAAAGCAGGTTTATATGAGAAAAAAATAGTTTACTTTGATTGGAAGTCATTTACAACTTCCATGGATCAAAACTGGAACACCTAAGCGAAGAGGAAATTTGCAGCAATTGGTATTTTTAAGCAAGGTTGGGAAGGAGGGGGTTCTGGTCCACAATCTTTATGCAAGCTGACCCAACTCACATTTCCAATCTAATAGGAGGACCAGAAAACAGCTAGCTTTCTGACAGAATGTATGTATCTGAATACTGCAATGTAGCTCTAAGCACAAATTTTGCTAAAAGATTTTAAGTAAAGTCATTACCCCAAATGTGCCTGTTAGCATAAACTTAATACACTAATCCAAACTGGGAAAAGAAACATTTTCTTAATAACAAAAACTGCATGTGAAATAAATTACAGCATAGACTTACATTAGGCAGAAACTGAATGGAACAGACTTAAGTTTGAATATGCACAAAATTGACATGATATAAAAATGTTTCATCCAACCTTATCTCTAAGCATTATATAAAAAGTATACAAAATGTATTCAGTTCACATTTAATAATCTAAAAATACTATCAAGCATAGATAAGTGGCTCAAAAAATACTGGATTTTAAATTGAAATTATCTGTAAAATCTGTGCCAATTTGATACAACTACCAATTTTCTAAATCTGTCAGGAGCAAAGGCAACTTTCTTTTTGATCTGTGGTAGTCATTATTTTTTTTAAAAAAAACAACAACACAATTTCTTCTCCTTTAAAAAGCAAGTAAATAGTTTGCAAAGACTTTAATCCAGAAATAATGTTACCTCTGGTGAAACTCTCAGCTATATCCAAGCTGAGCTCTCTAATACCTTATTTCAACAATGTTTCCAGGTATTCTGAAGCTAAATAATCAAAGCAACAAGGATTGTTTTGGAAATAAATGATTTTCTACAACAGGATTTAAGGGTTACCGGGAGGAACAGCAATTAATGTGGAAGAAAA